>NW_025963262.1:0-119860 GCF_020740725.1 Corvus hawaiiensis
CCCATTTCCCCCCAACCCCCCCCTTTTTACCCCTTTTCCCCCCTTTTTTCCCCCATTCTTCCCCATTTCCCCCCCATTTTTCCATTTTCCCCCCTTTTTCCCCCTTCCCCCCCATGTTCCCCCCCTTTTTTCCCCGTTTCTCTTTTTTCCCCCATTTTCTCCATTTCCCCCCCATTTCCCCATTTCTCCCCTTTTCCCCCCCAATTTTCCCCCCATTTCTCCCCTTTTTCCCCCCATTTTCCCCCATTTTCTCCCCTTTTCCCCCCCATTTTCCCCCCCATTTCTCCCCTTTTTCCCCCCGTTTTCCCCCATTTTTCCCCCTTCTCCCCCCTTTTCCCCATTTTCCCCCCCTTCTTCCCCCTTTCCCCATTTCTCCCCCTTTCCTCCCCCCTCCCCCCCCCTTTTTCCCCATTTTCCCCCAATTTCCTCCTATTTCCACCCGTTTTCCTCCATTTTTCCCCCTTTTTCCCCATTTTTCCCATTTTCCCCCCTTTTTCCCCCATTTCCTCACCGCTGCCCCATCCTCGTCCCCGCTGTCGCCTCTGTCCCCTCCCCCCCCCGCTGTCGCCGGCCTTTTGTGGCCGCGCGGGGGTGGGGGAGGGGCGGCGGCGGCTCCCGCCTCACTTTCCCGGGATCTCCTTAATCCGGGACGCTCTGACTCAGCCGCTCCCGCCCCGCTCTGGCCCAGTTCGGCCCAGTTTGGCCCAGTTCGGAGCGCGCCGCTCCCGCCCGGCCCCGCTTTTCCCGTTTTCCCCCCCATTTTTTTCCTGCATTTTCCCCAATTTTCCAGCATTTCCCCCCATTTCTCTCCCTTTCCGCCCCTTTCCCCCCAGAGTTTCCTAAATTTTGCCTCATTTTTCCCGCATTTTCCCCAATTTTGCCTCATTTTCCCCGCATTTCCCCTCATTTTGCCTCATTTTTCCCGCATTTTCCCCAATTTTCCAGCATTTCCCCCCCCGTTTTTCTCCCTTTCCGCCCCTTTCCCCCAGAATTTCCCGATTTTTGCCTCATTTTTCCCGCATTTCCCCCAATTTTTGCCTCATTTTCCCCTCTTTCCCCCTTTCTCCCCATTTTTGCCTCATTTTCCCCTCTTTTCCCTCTTTCTCCCCCATTTTTGCCTCATTTTCCCCGCATTTCCCCTCATTTTGCCTCATTTTTCCCGCATTTTCCCCAATTTTCCAGCATTTCCCCCCATTTTTCTCCCTTTCCGCCCCTTTCCCCCAGAATTTCCCAATTTTTGCCTCATTTTCCCCGCATTTCCCCCAATTTTGCCTCATTTTCCCCGCATTTCCCCCCAATTTTGCCTCATTTTCCCCTCTTTCCCCCCTTTCTCCCCATTTTTGCCTCATTTTTTCCCGCATTTTCCCCCATTTTTGCCCCATTTCCGCCCCTTTCCCCCCAGAATTTCCCGATTTTTGCCTCATTTTCCCCAGATTTTCCCCCTTTCCACCCATTTTTGCCTCATTTTCCCGGATTTTTCCCCTTCCTGCCCCTTTTTTGTCCCCTTTGTCCTGGCTTTTCCCTATTCTGCCTCATTTCCCCCGATTTTTCCCCAATTTTGCCCCTTTTCTTCCCTATTTTCCCCATTTTTGGCTCAGTTTCTCCCGATTTTCCCCCTTTTCTGCCCATTTTGCCTCATTTTCCCCTCTTTTCCCCTCTTCCTCCCCATTTTTGCCTCATTTCCCCGCATTTTCCCCATTTTTGGATCTTTTTCCCCCTTTTCCTCCCATTTTTTTCCCCAATTTTGCCCCATTTTCCCTGGATTTTCCCCATTTCGGGCTCATCTTTCCCGATTTTTTCCTCTTTTTGTCCATTTTTATCTCATTTTTCCCTATTTTTGCCCTTTCTGCCCCTTTCTGCCCGTTTTCCCCGATTTGCTCCTTTCTACCTCATTTTCCCTTATTTTGCCCCTTTCCGCCCATTTTTAGCTCATTTCCCCCCAGATTTTCCCGACTTTTGGATCATTTTTCCCCATTTTTTGCCCCTTTCCACCCATTTTTGCCCCTTTTCTCCCCATTTTTGCCCATTTCCCCCTCATTTCCCCCTGGTTTTATCCAATTTCCCCCCTTTTCTCTCCGTTTTCCTCATTTCTCCCTGGATTTTCCCTTTTTTCCCACTTTTCGCCCTTTCCCCCCAATTTTCCTCCAATTCTCGCCGATTTTTCCCAGTTTCTCCCAATTTTTCCTGGCTCTTTTCTTGGGTTTCTCCCCATTTTTCCCAATTTTCCCTGCTTTTCACCAGTTTTGCCCCTTTTCCCTGTTTTTTTCCCCCATTTTTCCCAATTTCCCTCCAATTTTTCCCTGCTTTTCCCGATTTTTCTCAAATTTTCCTTCATTTTCCCGGATTTTTCTCAGATTTCTCCCCGATTTCCCCCATTTTCCCAATTTTCCCCCATTTTTACCCAAATTCTCCCCATTTTTCCTCCATTTTCCTCCGATTTTCCTCATTTTTCCCTATTTTTCCCAATTTCTCCCGATTTTTCCCCATTTTTCTGCCCCAGGAGCAGCAAAACCCCTGGAATCGCGGGGGGAGGGGTTTATTGGGGTCAAGGGGTCACTCAAGGGGTCACAGGAGGGGTCAGTGGTCACTCGGCGGTGTCAGTGGCCACTCAGCGGTGTCAGTGGTCACTCGGCGGTGTCAGGGCTCACAGGAGGGGTCAGTGGTCACTCAGCGGTGTCAGTGGTCACTCGGCGGTGTCAGTGGTCACTCGGCGGTGTCAGGGCTCACAGGAGGGGTCAGTGGTCACTCAGCGGTGTCAGTGGTCACTCAGCGGTGTCAGTGGTCACAGGAGGGGTCAGTGGTCACTCAGGGGTGTCAGTGGTCACTCGGTGGTGTCAGTGGTCACTCAGCGGTGTCAGTGGTCACTCAGGGGTGTCAGTGGTCACTCGGCGGTGTCAGGGCTCACAGGAGGGGTCAGTGGCCACTCAGCGGTGTCAGTGGTCACTCAGGGGTGTCAGTGGTCACTCGGCGGTGTCAGGGCTCACAGGAGGGGTCAGTGGTCACTCAGCGGTGTCAGTGGTCCCTCGGCGGTGTCAGTGGTCACTCAGGGGTGTCAGCGGTCACTCGGCGGTGTCAGTGGTCACAGGAGGGGTCAGTGGTCACTCAGCGGTGTCAGTGGTCACAGAAGGTGTCAGGGCTCACAGGAGGGGTCAGTGGTCACTCAGCGGTGTCAGTGGTCACTCGGCGGTGTCAGGGCTCACAGGAGGGGTCAGTGGTCACTCAGCGGTGTCAGTGGTCACTCAGCGGTGTCAGTGGTCACAGGAGGGGTCAGGGCTCACAGGAGGGGTCAGTGGCCACTCAGCGGTGTCAGTGGTCACTCAGCGGTGTCAGTGGTCACTCGGCGGTGTCAGGGCTCACAGGAGGGGTCAGTGGTCACTCAGCGGTGTCAGTGGTCACTCAGGGGTGTCAGGGCTCACAGGAGGGGTCAGTGGTCACTCGGCAGTGTCAGTGGTCACTCGGCGGTGTCAGGGCTCACAGGAGGGGTCAGTGGTCACTCGGCGGTGTCAGTGGTCACAGGAGGGGTCAGTGGTCACTCAGCGGTGTCAGTGGTCACTCGGCGGTGTCAGGGCTCACAGGAGGGGTCAGTGGCCACTCAGCGGTGTCAGTGGTCACTCAGCGGTGTCAGTGGTCACAGGAGGTGTCAGGGCTCACAGGAGGGGTCAGTGGTCACTCAGCGGTGTCAGTGGTCACTCGGCGGTGTCAGGGCTCACAGGAGGGGTCAGTGGTCACTCGGCGGTGTCAGTGGTCACTCGGCGGTGTCAGGGCTCACAGGAGGGGTGTCAGTGGTCACTCAGGGGTGTCAGTGGTCACTCGGCGGTGTCAGGGCTCACAGGAGGGGTCAGTGGCCACTCAGCGGTGTCAGTGGTCACTCAGGGGTGTCAGTGGTCACTCGGCGGTGTCAGGGCTCACAGGAGGGGTCAGTGGTCACTCGGCGGTGTCAGTGGTCACTCGGCGGTGTCAGGGCTCACAGGAGGGGTCAGTGGCCACTCAGCGGTGTCAGTGGTCACTCAGCGGTGTCAGGGGTCACAGGAGGTGTCAGGGCTCACAGGAGGGGTCAGTGGTCACTCAGCGGTGTCAGTGGTCACTCAGGGGTGTCAGTGGTCACAGGAGGGGTCAGTGGTCACTCGGCGGTGTCAGTGGTCACTCGGCGGTGTCAGGGCTCACAGGAGGGGTCAGTGGTCACTCGGCGGTGTCAGCGGTCACTCAGCGGTGTCAGGGCTCACAGGAGGGGTCAGTGGTCACTCAGCGGTGTCAGTGGTCACTCGGCGGTGTCAGTGGTCACTCAGGGGTGTCATTGGTCACAGGAGGGGTCAGTGGTCACAGGAGGGGTCAGTGGTCACTTGGCGGTGTCAGTGGTCACTCGGCGGTGTCAGGGCTCACAGGAGGGGTGTCAGTGGTCACTCGGCGGTGTCAGTGGTCCCTCGGCGGTGTCAGGGCTCACAGGAGGGGTCAGTGGCCACTCAGCGGTGTCAGTGGTCACTCAGCGGTGTCAGTGGTCACTCGGCGGTGTCAGGGCTCACAGGAGGGGTGTCAGTGGTCACTCGGCGGTGTCAGTGGTCACAGGAGGGGTCAGTGGTCACTCGGCGGTGTCAGCGGTCACTCGGCGGTGTCAGGGCTCACAGGAGGGGTCAGTGGTCACTCAGGGGTGTCAGTGGTCACTCGGCGGTGTCAGGGCTCACAGGAGGGGTCAGTGGTCACTCAGGGGTGTCAGTGGTCACTCGGCGGTGTCAGGGCTCACAGGAGGGGTCAGTGGTCACTCAGGGGTGTCAGTGGTCACTCAGCGGTGTCAGTGGTCACAGGAGGGGTCAGTGGTCACTCGGCGGTGTCAGTGGTCCCTTGGAGGGGTGTCAGTGGTCACAGAAGGGGTCAGTGGTCACTCAGGGGTTGTCAGCGGTCACTCGGCGGTGTCAGGGCTCACAGGAGGGGTCAGTGGCCACTCAGCGGTGTCAGTGGTCCCTTGGAGGGGTGTCAGTGGTCACAGGAGGGGTCAGTGGTCACTCAGGGGTGTCAGCGGTCACTCGGCGGTGTCAGGGCTCACAGGAGGGGTCAGTGGCCACTCCGTCCTCCCCGATGACCTCTCGGATCCAGGCCAGCTCGGGCTGGACGCGGGCGTAGACCCCCGGCCGGCCGGGCTGACCACAGGGGTGCTCCCCCCAGGACACCACGGCCTGGAGCTGCCCCTGGCACACGAGGGGACCCCCGGAGTCACCCTGGGGACACAGAGAGGACACTGGGGGATACTGGGGGATACTGGGGGATACTGGGGATACTGGGGGGACACCGGAGGGACACTGGGGGACATTGGGGGGACACTGGGGACAGTGGGGACAGTGGGGGCACACTGGGGGGATACTGGGGGGATACTGGGGACACTGGGGACACTGGGGGGGACATTGGGGGGACATTGGGGGGACACTGGGGGGACACTGGGGGGACATTGGGGGACACAGAGGGGACACTGGGGGGACACTGGGGGATACTGGGGGATATTGGGGGATATTGGGGGGACACTGGGGGACACTGGGGGGACATTGGGGGACACAGAGGGGACACTGGGGGGACACTGGGGGATACTGGGGGATATTGGGGGGACACTGGGGGGACGCTGGGGGACACTGGGGGATACTGGGGGATATTGGGGGGACACTGGGGACACTGGGGGGACATTGGGGGACACAGAGGGGACACTGGGGGGACACTGGGGGATACTGGGGGATATTGGGGGGACACTGGGGGGACATTGGGGGACACTGGGGGGACACTGGGGGGACACTGGGGGGACATTGGGGGACACTGGGGGATATTGGGGGGACACTGGGGGGACATTGGGGGACACTGGGGGGACACTGGGGGACACTGGGGGACACTGGGGGGACATTGGGGGACACTGGGGGGACACTGGGGGACACTGGGGGACACTGGGGGATATTGGGGGGACACTGGGGGGACATTGGGGGACACTGGGGGGACACTGGGGGGACACTGGGGGGACATTGGGGGACACTGGGGGATACTCGGGGACATTGGGGGGACACTGGAGGGACACTGGGGACACTGGGGGGACGTTGGGGGACACTGGGGGACACTGGGGGACACTGGGGGATACTGGGGGATATTGGGGGGACACTGGGGGGACATTGGGGGACACTGGGGGGACACTGGGGGACACTGGGGGGACATTGGGGGACACTGGGGGATACTCGGGGACATTGGGGGGACACTGGAGGGACACTGGGGACACTGGGGGGACGTTGGGGGACACTGGGGGACACTGGGGAGACAAAGGGGGCCATGGGGGAGGGGACCCAGGGATTTGGGGACAGGGAGGTGGCACCTGGGGACAGGGTGGTGGCACCTGGGAGGAGGGGGGTGGCACCTGGGGACAGGGGGGTGGCACCTGGGGACACGGGGACGGGGGTGGCACCTGGGATGGAGGGTGGGGACACGGGGACAAGGGAGGGGCCAGGGCCAGGGCCAGGTGAGGGGCCAGGTGGCACAGGGGACAGGTGGCACAGGGGACAGGTGAGGGGACAGGTGAGGGGACAGGTGGCACATGGTACAGGTGAGGGGACAGGTGGCACAGGGGCCAGGTGGCGCAGGGGACAGGTGAGGGGACAGGTGAGGGGCCAGGTGGCACAGGGGACAGGTGAGGGGACAGGTGGCACAGGGGACAGGTGGCACAGGGGACAGGTGAGGGGACAGGTGGCACAGGGGACAGGTGACAGAGGGGACAGGTGAGATGCCACAGGTCACAAGTGAGGGGACACAGGGGACAGGTGAGGTGCCACAGGTGCCACAGGTGCCACAGGTGAGGTCACAGGTGCCACAGGGGACAGGTGACACAGGTCACAGGTGCCACAGGTCACAGGTGCCACAGGGGACAGGTGACACAGGTCACAGGTGGCACAGGTGAGGGGACACAGGTGCCACAGGTCACAGGTGGCACAGGGGACAGGTGGCACAGGTGGCACAGGTGCGAGGACACAGGGCACAGGTCAGGTGCCACAGGTGGCACAGGTGAGGGGACAGGTGAGGGGACACAGGCACCACAGGGGCCACAGGTGCCACAGGCGAGGGGGCACAGGGGACAGGTCAGGTGCCACAGGTGAGGTGCCACAGGTAACACAGATGAGGTGCCACAGGTGCCACAGTTGAGGTGACACAGGTGACACAGGTGAGGGGACAGGTGAGGTGCCACGGGTGCCACAGGTGCCACAGGTGATACAGATGAGGTGACAGGTGCCACAGGGGACAGGAGCCACAGGTGCCACAGGTGATACAGATGAGGTGACAGGTGCCACAGGTGCCACAGGTGCCATAGGTGCCATAGGGGACAGGTGCCACAGGTGCCACAGGTAACAGAGGTGCCACAGGTAACAGAGGTGCCACAGGTGCCACAGGTAACAGAGGTGCCACAGGTGACACAGGTAACACAGGTGTGGGGACACAGGTGCCACAGGGGACAGGTGCCACAGGTGCCACAGGTGTGGGGACACAGGTGCCACAGGTGCCATAGGGGACAGGTGCCACAGGTGCCACAGGTAACAGAGGTGCCACAGGTGCCACAGGTGTGGGGACACAGGTGCCACAGGTGCCATAGGGGACAGGTGCCACAGGTGCGACAGGTAACAGAGGTGCCACAGGTCAGGTGCCACAGGTGCCACAGGTGCCACAGGTGTGGGGACACAGGTGCCACAGGTGATACAGATGAGGTCACGGGTGCCACAGGGGACAGGTGCCACAGGTGCCACAGGTGTGGGGACACAGGTGCCACAGGTGATACAGATGAGGCCACAGGTGCCACAGGTGCCACAGGGGACACAGGTGCCACAGATGAGGTGCCACAGGTAACACAGGTGTGGGGACACAGGTGCCACAGGTGCCACAGGGGACAGGTGCCACAGGTGCCACAGGTGTGGGGACACAGGTGAGGTGGCCCAGGTGAGGTGGCCCAGGTGAGGTGGCCCAGGTGCCCACCTGGCAGGAGTCCTTGCCGGCCTCGGCCGTGCCCGCGCACAGCATGTCCGGGGTCACCAGCGGCCCGTAGGCCTCGCGGCAGGCGCCGTCCCCCAGCACGGTGACGTTCAGGCACTGGGGCACATCCGGGTACGACTCTGGGGACAGGGACACACCTGGGCACACCTGGGCACACCTGGGCACACCTGGGCACAGCTGGGCACAGCTGGGCACACCTGGGGGCACCTGGGCACACCTGGGCACACCTGGCACAGGTGGCACTGGGACAGGGACACACCTGGGACATCCGGGGCCCTCCCAGCCCCTCCCAGTTTGTCCCAGTTCCTCCCAATCCCCTCCCAGTTCCTTCCCAGTCGAAAGCAGTGGCACCCAATCCCCTCCCAGTCGCTCCGAATTCTCTTCGAGTCGCTTCCCAGTGGCTCCCAGTATGAAGCAGTCCCCTCCCAGTTCATCCCAGTCCCCTCCCAATGCCCTCCCAGTCCCTCCCAGTCCCCTCCCAGTCCTTCCCAATATAAACCAGTTGCACCTAATCGCCCCCCAGTCCCCGCCCAGCCCCTCCCAGTCCCCTCCCAGTTTGTCCCAGTCCCTCCCAGTGCCCACCAGTCCCCTCCCAGTCCTTCCCAGTATAAACCAGTTGTACCCAATGCCCCCCAATCCCCTCCCAGTCTCCTCCCAGTTTGTCCCAGTCCCCTCCCAGTTTGTCCCATTCCCTCCCAGTCCCTCCCAGCGGCTCCCAATCCCCCCCAATCCCCTCCCAATCCCCTCCCAGTCCCCCCCAATCCCCTCCCACTTCCTCCCAGTAACTCCCAGTCCCTCCCAGTCCCTCCCAATCCCCTCCCAGTCGCTCCCAGTCCCCCCAATCCCCTCCCACTTCCTCCCAGTCCCTCCCAATCCCCTCCCAGTCCCTCCAATCCCCTCCCAGTCCCTCCCAGTCCCCCCAATCCCCTCCCAGTCCCCCCCCAATCCCCTCCCAGTCCCTCCCAGTCCCCCCCCAATCCCCTCCCAATCCCTCCCAGTCCCTCCCAGTCCCTCCCAGTCCCCCCTAATCCCCTCCCACTTCCTCCCAGTCCCTCCCAGTCCCCCCAATCCCCTCCCAGTCCCTCCCAGTCCCTCCCAATCCCCTCCCAGTCCCCTCCCAGTCCCTCCCAGTCCCTCCCAGTCCCCCCCAGTCCCTCCCAGTCCGTACCCTCGGGGCTGCTGGTGCTGCCCCAGCCCATGACGGTGCAGGTGGAGCCGGGGCTGGGCGGGGCCTCGGGGAGGGGGAGGGGCCTCACCTGCGGCCCGCAGGTGAACGGCGGCTCCACCCTGAGCAGCATCAGGTCGTGGGAGCGGCCGGAATCGCCCGAAGAATTCCCGGAATCGCCCGAAGAATTCCCGGAGGAATTCCCGGAATTCCCGGAGCGCCGGGAATCGGCGCCGCCGCCGAACTCCGGGTGCACCACGAGCTCCACGGCGGCGGCGAACTGAGCGTGGCCCCCGGGCTGGGCCAGGCTGAGCTCACCTGCGCGCACCTGCAGGTGGCTGCGAGGGGGTTCCCAGTTCAAACCAGTTCAGACCAGTTCAGACCAGTTCAGACCAGTTCAGACCAGCAACGAAAAAAGTCCCCAAAATCCCCACAATCCCAGTAATCCCAGTTAGGCCCCACACCTGGGCTCACCTGAGCTCACCTGAGCTCACCTGCAGGTGGCTGGGAGGGCGGGAGGGGGTTCCCAGTTCAAACCAGTTCAGACCAGTTCAGACCAGTTCAAACCAGTTCAAACCAGTAATGAAAAAAGTCCCCACAATCCCAGTAATCCCAGTTATCCCCCACACCTGGGCTCACCTGAGCTCACCTGCGCGCACCTGCAGGTGGCTGCGAGGGCGGGAGGGGGTGCCCAGTTCAAACCAGTTCAGACCAGTTCAGACCAGTTCAAACCAGTTCAGACCAGTTCAGACCAGCAACGAAAAAAGTCCCCAAAATCCCCACAATCCCAGTAATCCCAGTTAGGCCCCACACCTGGGCTCACCTGAGCTCACCTGAGCTCACCTGCAGGTGGCTGCGAGGGCGGGAGGGGGTTCCCAGTTCAAACCAGTTCAGACCAGTTCAGACCAGTTCAGACCAGTAACGAAAAAGTCCCCAAAATCCCAGTTATCCCCCACACCTGAGCTCACCTGCGCGCACCTGCAGGTGGCTGGGAGGGCGGGAGGGGGTTCCCAGTTCAGACCAGTTCAAACCAGTTCAGACCAGTTCAGACCAGTTCAGACCAGTAACGAAAAAGTCCCCAAAATCCCCACAATCCCAGTAATCCCAGTTATCCCCCACACCTGAGCTCACCTGCAGGTGGCTGGGAGGGCGGGAAAGGGGGTGCCCAGTTCAAACCAGTTCAAACCAGTTCAGACCACTTCAAACCACTTCAGACCAGTTCAAACCAGTTCAAAACAGTAATGAAAAAAGTCCCCACAATCCCAGTAATCCCAGTTATCCCCCACACCTGAGCTCACCTGCGCGCACCTGCAGGTGGCTGCGAGGGCGGGAAAGGGGGCTCCCAGTTCAAACCAGTTCAAACCAGTTCAGACCAGTTCAGACCAGTAACGAAAAAAGACCCCAAAATCCCCACAATCTCAGTTATCCCAGTAATCCCAGTTAGGCCCCACACCTGGGCTCGCCTGAGCTCACCTGCGCGCACCTGCAGGTGGCTGCGAAGGCGGGAAAGGGGGCTCCCAGTTCAAACCAGTTCAAACCAGTTCAGACCAGTTCAGACCAGTAACGAAAAAAGACCCCAAAATCCCCACAATCCCAGTTATCCCAGTAATCCCAGTTATCCCCCACACCTGGGCTCGCCTGAGCTCACCTGAGCTCACCTGCAGGTGGCTGCGAGGGCGGGAGGGGGTGCCCAGTTCAAACCAGTTCAAACCAGTTCAGACCAGTTCAGACCAGTTCAAACCCAGTCCCCACGAATCCTCTTCCAATCGCTTCCCAGTCCCTCCCAGTCCCTCCCAGTTCGTCCCAATCCCCTCCCAGTCTCTCCCAGTCCCTCCCAATCCCCTCCCAATCCCCTCCCAGTCCCCTCCCAGTCTCCCCCAGTCCCTCCCAGTTCCCTCCCAGTCCCTCCCAGTCCCTCCCAATCCCCTCCCAGTCCCCCCCAGTCCCTCCCAGTTCCCTCCCAGTCCCCTCCCAGTCCCTCCCAATCCCCTCCCAGTCCCCTCCCAGTCCCTCCCAGTTCCCTCCCAGTCCCTCCCAGTCCCTCCCAATCCCTCCCAGTCCCTCCCAGTTCCCTCCCAGTTCCCTCCCAGTCCCCTCCCAGTCCCTCCCCATCCCTCCCAGTCCCCTCGCAGTCGCTCCCAGTCCCTCCCAGTTCCCTCCCGGTGGCTCCCAGTCCATCCCAGTCTCTCCCAGTCCCTCTCAATCCCCTCCCAGTCCCCTCCCAATCCCCTCCCAGTGGCTCCCAGTCGCTCCCAGTCCATCCCAGTCCCTCCCAATCCCCTCCCAGTCCCTCCCAATCCCCTCCCAGTCCCTCCCAGTTGCTCCCAGTCCCTCCCAATCCCCTCCCAGTCCCTCCCAGTTCGTCCCAATCCCCTCCCAGTCCCTCCCAGTTGCTCCCAGTCCCTCCCAATCCCCTCCCAGTCCCTCCCAGTTGCTCCCAGTCCCTCCCAGTCCTCTCCCAGTCGCTCCCAGTCCCTCCCAATCCCCTCCCAGTCCCTCCCAGTTGCTCCCAGTCCCTCTCAATCCCCTCCCAGTCCCTCCCAGTTGCTCCCAGTCGCTCCCAGTCCCTCCCAATCCCCTCCCAGTCCCTCCCAGTTGCTCCCAGTCCCTCCTAATCCCCTCCCAGTCCCTCCCAGTTGCTCCCAGTCGCTCCCAGTTCATCCCAGTCCCTCCCAGTCCCCTCCCAGTCGCTCCCAGTCCCTCCCAATCCCCTCCCAATTCCCCCAGTCCCCTCCCAGTCCCTCCCAGTTCCCTCCCAGTCCCCTCCCAGTCCCTCCCAGTTCCCTCCCAGTCCCTCCCAGTCGCTCCCAGTTTGTCCCAGTCTCACCTGGCCCTGCAATGGGCCGCGCTCAGCACCCACTGGGGGCTCAGCAGGGCCCCCCCGCACACGAACTGGTCAAACTGGAACAGCCGCACCAGCCCCGCGTGCGCCCCACTGGGGCACTGGGAACCCCCCAAAATCCGCCCGGGATGGGCCCGGCCTGGGGGGGGGAGGGGGGCAGGATTCCCAAAAATTCCCGGAATTCCCAAAAATTCCCGGAATTTCCCCCCAAAAAAACCCCGGAATTCCCCCAAAATTCCGCCTCGGAATTGATGAAAATGATCAAAAATCGCCTCCAAATGCCCCCAAAATCCCCTCAAATCGCCCGAAAATGTCCCGGAATCGCCCCAAATCCACCTCAGGATTCCCAAAAATTCCTGGAATTCCCAGAATTCCCCCCAATTTCCCCCAAAATCCCCGTAAATTCCCCACAATTCCCCCCCCAATTGTCCCAAATCCCCCCAAATTTCCCCCAAAATTCCCCCCGATCCCCCCCGAATTTCCCAAAATCCACCCCAAATTCCCCTAAAAGCCACCAAAAATCCCCCCAAATCTCCCCAAAATTCCCC
The DNA here is from genome assembly GCF_020740725.1 of Corvus hawaiiensis. Classification (NCBI taxonomy): domain Eukaryota; kingdom Metazoa; phylum Chordata; class Aves; order Passeriformes; family Corvidae; genus Corvus; species Corvus hawaiiensis. Next base: position 12,551 of record NW_025963262.1, read on the forward strand.
CCAAATCCCCCGAAATTCCTACAAAATCCCCCCACATCCCCCAAATTCCCCCCCAAACCCCCAAATTTTCCCCAAAATTCCCCCCAAATCCCCCTAAAAACCCCCAAATACCCCCAAATCCCCCCTGAAATCCCCCCAAAATTCCCCAAAATTCCCCAAATCCCCCCCAAATCCCTCCAAAATTCCCCAAAATCCCCCCAAAATTCCCCCGAAATCCCCCCAAATGCCCCAAAATCCCCCTGAATCCCCCTAAATCCCCCCAAATTCCCCACATTTTCCCCAAAATCTCCCAAATGCCCCCAAATCCTCCCAAAATTCCCCAAATTTTCCCCCAAATCCCCACGAATTCCCATAAATTCCCCAAAATCCCCCCAGACCCCCTAAATCCCCCCAAATCCCCCTAAAATGCCCCAATTTTTCCCCCAAATCCCCACAAATTCCCCCAAAATTCCCCAAAATTCCCCCTAAATCCCCAAATCCCCCAAAATCGCCCCAAATCCCCCCAAAATTCCCCACATTTTCCCCAAAATCCCCCCAAAATCTCCCAAATCCACCCAAAATCCCCTCAAATCCCCAAATTCCCCCAAAATCCCCCCAAAATCCCCCCAAAATTCCCCAAATTTTCCCCAAAATCCCCATAAAATCCCCCCAAAATCCCCCAAATCGCCCCCAAATCGCCCCAAAATCTCCCAAATCCACCGAAAATCCCCCCCAAAACCCCTGAAATCCCCTAAATACCCCCAAATCCCCCCAAAATTCCCCAAATTTTCCCAAATCCCCACAAATTCCCCCAAAATTCCCCCTAAATCCCCAAATCCCCCCAAATTCCCCAAAATTCCTGCAAATCCCCCGAAATCCCCCCAAATCCCCCCAATTCCCCCCAAATCCCCCCCAAATTCCCCGCATTTTCCCCAAAATCCCCCCAAACCCCTCTAAATCCCCCCAAACGCCCCAAAATCCCCCTAAAATTCCCCTCAAAATCCCCCCAAATCCACCCAAAATCTCCCCCACCCCCGCCAAATCCCCTAAATCCCCCCAAATCCCCCCAAAACTCCCCAAATGCCCCAAAATCCCCCCAAATCTCCCCAAAATTCCCCGCATTTTCCCCAAAATCCCCCCAAATCCCCCCAAAATCCCCCCAAATCCCCCCAAAATCCCCCCAAAACCCCCCCAAATCCCCCCAAATCCCCCCAAATTCCCCAATTCTTCCCCCAAATCCCCACAAATTCCCCCAAAATTCCCCCAAAATTCCCCAAAATTCCCCCTAAATCCCCCCAAAGCCCCCCCAAATTCCCCAAAATTCCTGCAAATCCCCCCAAATCCCCCTGAAATCCCCCCAAATCCCCCCAAATCTCCCCAAAATCTCCCCTAATTCCCCCCAAATCCCCCCAAAATTCCCCTCAAAATCCCCCCAAAATCCCCCCAAATCCACCCAAAATCCCCCCCACCCCCGCCAAATCCCCTAAATCCCCCCAAATCCCCCCAAAACTCCCCAAATGCCCCAAAATCCCCCCAAATCTCCCCAAAATTCCCCGCATTTTCCCCAAAATCCCCATAAAATCCCCCCAAAATCCCCCCAAATCCCCCCAAAATCCCCCCAAAACCCCCCCAAATCCCCCCAAATCCACCCAAATCCCCCCAAAATTCCCCAATTCTTCCCCCAAATCCCCACAAATTCCCCCAAAATTCCCCAAAATTCCCCAAAATTCCCCCTAAATCCCCCCAAAGCCCCCCCAAATTCCCCAAAATTCCTGCAAATCCCCCCAAATCCCCCTGAAATCCCCCCAAATCCCCCTGAAATCCCCCCCAAAATTCCCCGCATTTTCCCCAAAATCCCCCCCAAATCCCCCCAAAATCCCCCCAAATCTCCCCTAATTCCCCCCAAATCCCCCCAAAATTCCCCACATTTTCCCAAAAATCCCCCAAAATCTCCCAAATCCACCCAAAATCTCATCAAATCCCCAAATCCCCCCAAATGCCCCAAAATCCCCCCAGATCTCCCCAAAATTCCCCAAATTTTCCCCCAAATCCCCCCAAATCCACCCAAAATCCCCCAAAATCCCCCCAAAATCCTTCTAAATCCCCCCAAAATCTCCCAAATCCACCCAAAATCCCCCCAAAACCCCCCTAAATCCCCTAAATCCCCCTAAATCCGCCCCAAATTCCCCAATTCTTCCCCCAAATCCCCACAAATTCCCCCAAAATTCCCCCAAAATTCCCCCAAAATTCCCCCTAAATCCCCAAATCCCCCCCAAATTCCCCCAAATTCCTGCAAATCCCCCCAAATCCCCCTGAAATCCCCCCAAATCCCCCCAAATCCCCCCAAATCTCCCCAAAATTCCCCGCATTTTCCCCAAAATCCCCCCAAATCCCCCCAAAATTCCCAAAAATCCCCCCAAATCCCCCCAAAACCCCCCTAAATCCCCTAAATCCCCCCAAATCCCCCCCAAATTCCCCAATTCTTCCCCCAAATCCCCACAAATCCCCCCAGATCTCCCCAAAATTCCCCAAATTTTCCCCAAAATCCCCCCCAGTCCCCCCAAATCCCCCCAAAATCCCCCCAAATCCCCCCAAAAATCTCCCAAATCCACAGAAAATCCCCCCCAAAACCCCCCTAAATCCCCCCAAACGCCCCAAAATCCCCCCAAAAATCCCCCCAAATCCACCCAAAATCCCCCCAAATCCACCCAAATCCACCCAAAATCCTTCTAAATCCCCCCAAAATCTCCCAAATCCACAGAAAATCCCCCCCAAAACCCCCCTAAATCCCCCCAAATCCCCCCAAAATTCCCCAATTCTTCCCCCAAATCCCCACAAATTCCCCCAAAATTCCCCCTAAATCCCCAAATCCCCCCCAAATTCCCCATAATTCCTGCAAATCCCCCCAAATCCCCCTGAAATCCCCACAAATCCCCCCAGATCTCCCCAAAATTCCCCAAAATCCCCATAAAATCCCCCCAAAATCCCCCAAAATCCCCCCAAATCCACCCAAAATCCTTCTAAATCCCCCCCAAAATCTCCCAAATCCACAGAAAATCCCCCCCAAAACCCCCCTAAATCCCCCCAAAATCCCCCAAATTTTCTCCAAAATCCCTCCAAAATCCCATAAATTCCCCCCAAAACCCCCCAAAATCCTCCAAAATTCCCCAAAATTCCCCAAAATCCCCCCAATTTGGGGTCCCCCCTCACCCGGGGGCTGCAGCTGCAGGAGGAGGAGGAGGAGGCCGAGGGGCTCCATGGTGGGGGAGGGGCGCGGGGGGCGCCGCGCGCCCCCAATTATCAAAGGGCGGCCTCGTTAATCATTAATTAATTAATGAAGCGGCCCCTCCCCCACCCCGGGCGGTGCCGCCGCAGCTGGGGGCCTTCCCACCCCTCCCCCACCCCGGGAAAACGGGGGGGGAGGGGAATTTTGGGGGGGATTTTGGGGGGATTTTGGGAATTTTAGGGGGGATTTGGGGGATTTTGGGGGGATTTTGGGGGGATTTCGGGGAATTTGGGGGGATCGGGGGACATTCGAGGGGGATTTGGGGGGTTTTGGGGATTTTGGGGGGATCTGGGGGGATTTGGGGGGTTTTGGGAAATTTGGGGGGATTTTGAGGGATTTTGGGGGGATTTGGGGGATTTTGAGGGGGATTTTGGGGAGATTTCGGGGAATTTGGGGGGATTTGAGGGGATTTGGGGGAATTTTGAGGGATTTTGGGGGGATTTGGGGGATTTTGGGAATTTGGGGGGATTTGGGGGAAATTCAGGGGGATTTGGGGGGATTTTGAGGGGGATTTGGGGTGAATTAGAGGGATTTTGGGGGATTTTGAGGGGGATTTTGGGGGATTTTGAGGGGGATTTTGGGGGATTTTGGGAATTTTAGGGGGCTTTGGGGGAATTTTGAGGGATTTTGGGGGGATTTGGGGGATTTTGAGGGGGATTTTGAGGGAAATTTGGGGAGATTTAGGGGAATTTGGGGGGATTTGGGGGATTTGGGGGAAATTTAGGGGGATTTTGGGGGATTTTGGGAATTTTAGGGGGCTTTGGGGGGATTTTGAGGGATTTTGGGGGGATTTGGGGGATTTTGAGGGGGATTTTGAGGGAAATTTGGGGGGATTTAGGGGAATTTGGGGAGATTTAGAGGAATTTGGGGGGATTCGAGGGGAATTTGGGGGGTTTTGGGGGAATTTGGGGGGATTTAGGGGAATTTGGGGGGATTTGGGGTGAATTAGAGGGATTTTGGGGGATTTGGGGGATTTTGAGGGGGATTTTGGGGGGTTTTGGGAATTTTAGGGGGCTTTGGGGGAATTTTGAGGGATTTTGGGGGGATTTGGGGGATTTTGAGGGGGATTTTGAGGGAAATTTGGGGGAATTTTGGGGGAATTTGGGGGGATTTTGGGGAATTTGGGGGGATTTGGGGGAAATTTAGGGGGATTTTGAGGGGGATTTGGGGTGAATTAGAGGGATTTTGGGGGATTTGGGGGATTTTGGGGGATTTTGAGGGCGATTTTGGGGGATTTAGGAGAATTTGGGGGGATTTTGGGGGACATTTTGGAGGGATTTGGGGGATTTTGAGGGGAATTTTGAGGGAAATTTGGGGAGATTTAGGGGATTTTGAGGGATTTTGGGGGATTTGGGGGCATTTGAGGGAATTTGGGGGGGATTTTGGGGGGATTTGGGGTGAATTAGAGGGATTTTGAGGGGATTTGGGGGAATTTTGGAGGGATTTGGGGGAGGATTTGGAGGGGTTTGGGGGGGAATTTTAGGGGAATTTGGGGGATTTGGGGGGGGTTGGAAAATTTTGAGGGGATTTGGGGGCATTTGGGGCATTTTAGGGGAATTTGGGGGGATTTTGAGGGATTTTGGGTGTAGCTGGGGAGATTTGGGGGGATTTGGGAGGATTTGGGGTGAATTAGGGGGATTTTGAGGGATTTGGGGAAATTTTGGGGGGATTTGGGGGGCATTTTAGGGGAATTTGGGGGGATTTTGAGGGGGCTTTTAGTGGAAATTGGGGGGATTTTGAGGGATTTTGGGGGGTTTTAGGGGATTTTGGGGGGATTTTCGAAAATTTTAGGGGATTTGGGGGCATTTGGGAGCATTTGAGGGAAATTTGGGGGGGATTCGGGGGGATCTGGGGGGATTTGGGGGGATTTGGGGGGATTTTGGGAGGATTTGGGGGGATTGGGGGGATTTTGGGGAATTTTAGGGGAATTTGGGGGGATTTGGAGGGATTTTGGGGGGATTTGGGGGATTCGGGGGGATTTTGAGGGAGAATCAGGGGGATTTGGGGGGATTTTGGGGAATTTTTGGGATTTTGGGTGGATTTGGGGGGATTTTGGGGAGATTTTGGGGAATTTTAGAGGAATTTGGGGGGATTTTGAGGGATTTTGGAGGGATTTTGGGAGATTTTTGGGGGTGACCATCTCCATTGGTCTCATTGACCACCACCCACTGGTTGACCATTTGTTGGGTGACCATCATGGCCTTGACCATCTCCACTGGGTTGGTTGACCATCAATGGTTGAGTGACCATCATGGCCTTGACCATCTCCACTGGGTTGGTTGACCATCAATGGTTGAGTGACCATCATGGCCTTGACCATCTCCACTGGGTTGGTTGACCATCAATGGTTGAGTGACCATCATAGCCTTGACCACCTCCATTGGTCTGCTTGACCATCAATGGTTGAGTGACCATCATGGCCTTGACCATCTCCACTGGGTTGGTTGACCATCAATGGTTGAGTGACCATCATAGCCTTGACCATCTCCACTGGGTTGGTTGACCATCAATGGTTGAGTGACCATCATGGCCTTGACCATCTCCACTGGGTTGGTTGACCATCAATGGTTGAGTGACCATCATGGCCTTGACCATCTCCACTGGGTTGGTTGACCATCAATGGTTGAGTGACCATCATGGCCTTGACCACCTCCATTGGTCTGCTTGACCATCAATGGTTGAGTGACCATCATGGCCTTGACCATCTCCACTGGGTTGGTTGACCATCAATGGTTGAGTGACCATCATGGCCTTGACCACCTCCATTGGTCTGCTTGACCATCAATGGTTGAGTGACCATCATGGCCTTGACCATCTCCACTGGGTTGGTTGACCATCAATGGTTGAGTGACCATCATGGCCTTGACCATCTCCACTGGGTTGGTTGACCATCAATGGTTGAGTGACCATCATGGCCTTGACCATCTCCACTGGGTTGGTTGACCATCAATGGTTGAGTGACCATCATAGCCTTGACCATCTCCATTGGTCTGCTTGACCATCAATGGTTGAGTGACCATCATAGCCTTGACCACCTCCATTGGTCTGCTTGACCATCAATGGTTGAGTGACCATCATGGCCTTGACCATCTCCACTGGGTTGGTTGACCATCAATGGTTGAGTGACCATCATGGCCTTGACCACCTCCATTGGTCTGCCTGACCACCACCACTTGCTTGACCATCAATGATTGGATGACCCTCATGACCTTGACCACCACCATGGCTCTCATTGACCCTTGCCTTGACCACCATTACTTGGATGACCCTCCCCACCTCGACCCCCTCCCTCCTTCTCCTTGACCACCCCCGCTTGGTCAACCTCCCCTTGACCCCTCCCACGATGACCGGGACAACCCCCAGAACTTCGAGATGGAGCCACAACACGAAGACCTCCAACTTCCACCAAACACCTTTAATGTCCCCTCCATCCCCGCCGCCGTCCCCGCTGGTGGCCGAGGACCTCTCAGTTGTTCTCCATGGTCTCCTGGATCCAACGGGCGTATCTGCAGACCTTGGTGTAGACGCCGGGGCGCCGGGGTTGTCCGCAGCGCTCCATCCCCCACGAGACGATGCCCTGCAGGGTCCCGTTGCACACCAGGGGACCGCCGGAGTCGCCCTGAGGGGACACCACGAGGGACGTCACCTGCGGGGTGGCCTCCAGGGGTGGGCGACCACCTTGGAGTCAACTGAACCCTCATTGGGTTGGTCAAACCCTTGGTGGGTCTCGTTGGGTTGGGTCAACCAAGACCGCATTGGGTTGGTCAAACCGTTGGTGGGTCTTGTTGGGTTGGGTCAACCAAGACCTCGTTGGGTTGGTCAAACCCTTGGTGGGTCTCGTTGGGTTGGGTCAACCAAGACCTCATTGGGTTGGTCAAACCCTTGGTGGGTCTTGTTGGGTTGGGTCAACCAAGACCTCGTTGGGTTGGTCAAACCCTTGGTGGGTCTCGTTGGGTTGGTCAACCAAGACCTCGTTGGGTTGGGTCAACCAAGCCCTTGCTGGGTTGATCAAACCTTGGTGGGTCTCGTTGGGTTGGGTCAACCAAGCCCTCGTTGGGTTGGTCAAACCCTTGGTGGGTCTCGTTGGGTTGGGTCAACCAAGACCTCATTGGGTTGGTCAAACCCTTGGTGGGTCTCGTTGGGTTGGGTCAACCAAGACCTCGTTGGGTTGGTCAAACCCTTGGTGGGTCTCGTTGGGTTGGGTCAACCAAGACCTCATTGGGTTGGTCAAACCCTTGGTGGGTCTTGTTGGGTTGGGTCAACCAAGACCTCGTTGGGTTGGTCAAACCCTTGGTGGGTCTCGTTGGGTTGGTCAACCAAGACCTCGTTGGGTTGGGTCAACCAAGCCCTTGCTGGGTTGATCAAACCCTTGGTGGGTCTCGTTGGGTTGGGTCAACCAAGACCTCATTGGGTTGGTCAAACTCTTGGTGGGTCTCATTGGGTTGGGTCAACCAAGACCTCGTTGGGTTGGTCAAACTCTTGGTGGGTCTTGTTGGGTTGGTCAACCAAGACCTCATTGGGTTGGGTCAACCAAGCCCTTGTTGGGTTGGGTCAACCAAGATCTCATTGGGTTGGGTGACCCCTTGGTGGACCTTGTTGGATTGGGCGACCTCGTTGGGTCAACCAAGCCCTTGTTGGGTTGGGTGACCCCTTGGTGGACATCCTTGGGTTGGATGACCTCTCTAGGTTGACCAAGCCTTGTTGAGTTGGCCAACAATGACCAGTGTGACCAATGATGACCGGTGTGGCCAATGATGACCAATGTGACCAACAATGACCAATGTGGCCAGTGATGACCAATGTGGCCAACGATGACCGGTGTGGCCAATAATGACCGGTGTTGACCAACGATGACCAACATGGCCAACGATGACCGGTGTGACCAACGATGACCAATGTTGGCCAGCGATGACCGATGTGGCCAATGATGACCAATGTTGGCCAACGATGACCAATATGACCAACAATGACCGGTGTGGCCAATGATGACTGATGTGACCAACGATGACCAATGTGGCCAATGGTGACCGGTGTGACCAACGATGACCAACATGGCCAACGATGACCGGTGTGACCAACGATGACCGGTGTTGGCCAGCGATGACCGATGTGGCCAATAATGACCGGTGTTGGCCAGCGATGACCGATGTGGCCAATAATGACCGGTGTTGACCAACGATGACCAACATGGCCAACGATGACCGGTGTTGGCCAGCGATGACCGATGTGGCCAATAATGACCGGTGTTGACCAACGATGACCAACATGGCCAACGATGACCGGTGTTGGCCAGCGATGACCGATGTGGCCAATAATGACCGGTGTTGGCCAGCGATGACCGATGTGGCCAACAATGACCGGTGTTGACCAACGATGACCAACATGGCCAACGATGACCGGTGTTGGCCAGCGATGACCGATGTGGCCAATAATGACCGGTGTTGGCCAGCGATGACCGATGTGGCCAACAATGACCGGTGTTGACCAACGATGACCAACATGGCCAACGATGACCGGTGTTGGCCAACCCTTGACCATCTGAAGGCCCCAATCCCAGGTTCTCCTGCCCCCGTGACACCTCCCAGGTGTGCCCAGGTGGGGCAGGATTTGGGGAGATTTTGGGGGAGATTTTGGGAAATTTGGGGGGATTTTGGGAAATTTGGGGGGATTTTGGTGGATTTGGGGAATTTTAGAGGGATTTTGGGGGGGAGTTCAGAGGATTTGGGGGAATTTTGGGGGTTTTGAGGGAGATTTGGGGAATTTGGGGGGATTTTGGGGGGATTTGGGGGGATTTTGGGGGGATTTTGAGGGATTTGGGGGAATTTGGGGGGATTTTGGGGCAGATTTGGGGGAATTTGGGGGGATTTTGGGGGTGATTTTGGGGAGATTTTAGAGGGATTTTCAGGTGGATTTGGGGGGATTTTAGAAGGATTTTAGGGGCGATTTTGGGGGATTTTCGGGTGGATTTGGAGAGATTTAGGGAGGTTTTGGTGGATTTGGGGAATTTTGAGGAATTTGTGGGGGGGGTTAGGGGGATTTGGGGAGATTTTAGAAGGATTTTGAGGAGGATTTTGGGGGGATTTTAGGGCGATTTTAGAGAGATTTTGAGAGGAATTTTGGGGAGATTTAGGGGGATTTTGGGGGCGATTTTGGGGAGATTTTAGAGGGATTTTGAGAGGGATTTTTGGGTGGATTTGGGGGGATTTTGAGGGGATTCGGGGGAATTTAGGGGTGGATTTTGGGGAATTTGTGGGGGGGCTTTAGGGAGATTTGGGGAGATTTTAGAAGGATTTTGAGGGGGATTTTAGGGGGATTTGGGGGATTTTGAGGGCTTTTGGGGGGATTTAGGGGGAAGAATTGAGGTGGATTTGGGGTAATTTTGGGGGCAATTTTGAGGGGGATTTTTGGGTGGATTTGGGGGGATTTGGGGGGATTTTGGGGACAATTTTGAGCAGGATTTTGGGGTGGATTTGGGGGGATTTTGGGGTGGATTTGGGGGTGGATTTGGGGGGATTTTGCGGTGGATTTTGGGGTGGATTTGGGGAGATTTTGGGGTGGATTTTGGGGTGGATTCTGGGGTGGATTTTGGAGGAGAACTTGAGGGCGACTTTGGGGTATTTTGGAAGGATTCGGTCGGGATTTCCCGAGGATCTCAGGGTGGATTTTTGGGATTCGGGGGATTTACGGGAATTTGGGGAATTTTGGGGTGGATTCAGCGGGATTTGGCACACCTGGCAGGAGTCCATGCCACCCTGGATGTTGCCAGCGCAGATCATGTTGTCGGTGATGGAGCCGGGGTAGAAGCGGCGGCACTCGGCCGGCGAGAACAGGGTGACGTTGACGCACTGCAGGACCTCGGGGTACGTCACTGCGGGGACACCCAGGGGACACCCCCGGGGGTGGACACTGGAGGGGGTGGACACCTCGGAACGGCCGGAATTCAGCCCAAAAAATTCCGGCCCTTCCAACCCCTACGTGCAGCTCCGGTTTGGGGTGGAAAATCCAAGGTTTGGGGGTGGTTTGATGGTCCAGGTGAGCTTGAGGGCATCGAAATGACCAGGAGGTGGCCCAAGTGACCAGGAGATGGTCAGGAAGTGGCCCAAGTGACCATGAGATGACCATGAGGAGATCCAAGTGAGCGGGAGAGGTCCAAAGTGACCATGAGATGACCATGAGGAGAGCAGAGTGACCATGAGATGATCCAAGTGACCAGGAGGTGACTCAGGTGACCAGGAGAGCACCCAGGTGGCCATGAAGACACCCAAGTGACCAGCAGAGGTTGAAAGTGACCATGAGATGAGCCTGGTGATCATGAGATGGCCAGGAAGTGACCCAAGTGACCATGAAGACACCCAAGTGACCAGCAGAGGTTGAAAGTGACCATGAGATGAGCCTGGTGATCATGAGATGGCCAGGAAGTGACCCAAGTGACCATGAGGACACCCAAGTGACCAGGAGAGGTCCAAAGTGACCAGGAGGTGGCCCAGGTGACCATGAGAGGACCATGAGGAGATCCAAGTGACCAGGAGAGCACCCAGGTGGCCATGAAGTGACCATGAGATGACCATGAGGAGAGCAGAGTGACCATGAGATGATCCAAGTGACCAGGAGGTGCCCCAAATGACCATGAGATGACCATGAGGAGAGCAGAGTGACCATGAGATGATCCAAGTGACCAGGAGGTGACTCAGGTGATCAGGAGAGCACCCAGGTGGCCATGAGGACACCCAAGTGACCAGCAGAGGTTGAAAGTGACCATGAGACAACCCTGGTGATCATGAGGTGGCCAGGAAGTGACCCAAGTGACCATGAGATGACCATGAGGAGACCCAAGTGACCAGGAGAGGTCCAAAGTGACCAGAAGAAGGCCCAGGTGTCCTTGAGGTGACCCAAGTGACCATGAGAGGTCCAAAGTGACTATGAGGGGACCCAGGTGGACAGAAGAGGATCCAGATGACCGGGAGAAGACCCAAGTGACCGTGAGGGGACCCAAGTGACCATGAGAAGACCCAGGTGGACAGAAGAAGATCCAGGTGACCACGAGAGGTCCAAAGTGACCAGGAAACTACCAAGATGACCAGGAAAGGACCCAAGTGACCATGAGGAGATCCAGGTGACCATGAAGAGACCAGAGTGACCAGGAGAGGAACCAGGTGACCTTGAGGTGACCCAAGTGACCATGAGGAGATCCAGGTGACCATGAGAGGTCCAAAGTGACCATGAGGGGACCCAAGTGACCATGAGAAGACCCAGGTGGACAGAAGAAGATCCAGGTGACCACGAGAGGTCCAAAGTGACCAGGAAACTACCAAGATGACCAGGAAAGGACCCAAGTGACCATGAGGAGATCCAGGTGACCATGAAGAGACCAGAGTGACCAGGAGAGGAACCAGGTGACCTTGAGGTGACCCAAGTGACCATGAGGAGATCCAGGTGACCATGAGAGGTCCAAAGTGACCATGAGGGGACCCAAGTGACCATGAGAAGACCCAGGTGGACAGAAGAAGATCCAGGTGACCACGAGAGGTCCAAAGTGACCAGGAAACTACCAAGATGACCAGGAAAGGACCCAAGTGACCATGAGGAGATCCAGGTGACCATGAAGAGACCAGAGTGACCAGGAGAGGAACCAGGTGACCTTGAGGTGACCCAAGTGACCATGAGGAGATCCAGGTGACCATGAGAGGTCCAAAGTGACCATGAGGGGACCCAAGTGACCATGAGAAGACCCAGGTGGACAGAAGAAGATCCAGGTGACCACGAGAGGTCCAAAGTGACCAGGAAACTACCAAGATGACCAGGAAAGGACCCAAGTGACCATGAGGAGATCCAGGTGACCATGAAGAGACCAGAGTGACCAGGAGAGGAACCAGGTGACCTTGAGGTGACCCAAGTGACCATGAGGAGATCCAGGTGACCATGAGAGGTCCAAAGTGACCATGAGGGGACCCAAGTGACCATGAGAAGACCCAGGTGGACAGAAGAAGATCCAGGTGACCACGAGAGGTCCAAAGTGACCAGGAAACTACCAAGATGACCAGGAAAGGACCCAAGTGACCATGAGGAGATCCAGGTGACCATGAAGAGACCAGAGTGACCAGGAGAGGAACCAGGTGACCTTGAGGTGACCCAAGTGACCATGAGGAGATCCAGGTGACCATGAGAGGTCCAAAGTGACCATGAGGGGACCCAAGTGACCATGAGAAGACCCAGGTGGACAGAAGAAGATCCAGGTGACCACGAGAGGTCCAAAGTGACCAGGAAACTACCAAGATGACCAGGAAAGGACCCAAGTGACCATGAGGAGATCCAGGTGACCATGAAGAGACCAGAGTGACCAGGAGAGGAACCAGGTGACCTTGAGGTGACCCAAGTGACCATGAGGAGATCCAGGTGACCATGAGAGGTCCAAAGTGACCATGAGGGGACCCAAGTGACCATGAGAAGACCCAGGTGGACAGAAGAAGATCCAGGTGACCACGAGAGGTCCAAAGTGACCAGGAAACTACCAAGATGACCAGGAAAGGACCCAAGTGACCATGAGGAGATCCAGGTGACCATGAAGAGACCAGAGTGACCAGGAGAGGAACCAGGTGACCTTGAGGTGACCCAAGTGACCATGAGGAGATCCAGGTGACCATGAGAGGTCCAAAGTGACCATGAGGGGACCCAAGTGACCATGAGAAGACCCAGGTGGACAGAAGAAGATCCAGGTGACCACGAGAGGTCCAAAGTGACCAGGAAACTACCAAGATGACCAGGAAAGGACCCAAGTGACCATGAGGAGATCCAGGTGACCATGAAGAGACCAGAGTGACCAGGAGAGGAACCAGGTGACCTTGAGGTGACCCAAGTGACCATGAGGAGATCCAGGTGACCATGAGAGGTCCAAAGTGACCATGAGGGGACCCAAGTGACCATGAGAAGACCCAGGTGGACAGAAGAAGATCCAGGTGACCATGAGAGGTCCAAAGTGACCAGGAAATTACCAAGATGACCAGGAAAGGACTCAAGTGACCACAAGATGACCCGAGTGACCATGAGGAGATCCAGGTGACCATGAAGAGACCAGAGTGACCAGGAGAGGAACCAGGTGACCTTGAGGTGACCCAAGTGACCATGAGGAGATCCAGGTGACCATGAGAGGTCCAAAGTGACCATGAGAGGACCCAGGCGGACAGAAGAAGACTCAGGTGACCATGAGGGGACCCAAGTGACCATGAGGTGACCAAGGTGACCATGAGGAGATCCGAACGACCAGGAGAGGACTCAAGTGACCATGACATGAGTCAGATGACCACGAGGTGACCATGAGGAGCCCCAAGTGACCATGAGATGACGCAGATGACCACGAGAGGTCCAAAGTGACCAGGAGAGGACCCGGGTGGACAGAAGAAGACTCAGGTGACCACGAGGAGCCCCAGCTGCCCACGAGGAACCCCCAAATGACCACGGAGGTGCCCACAAGAAGCCCCAACCCCCGCCAGGTGCCACCCCGCCATGTCCCCAACGCTACCTTCGGGCGAGGTGGTGGCCCCCCAGCCCGAGGTGACACAGGTGGTGCCAGGCTGGGGAAGGCACGAGGCCACCGGGATGGGCCGGACACGCTCGGAGATGGCGGCGGGGGCCAGCAGCTTGAGGAGCATGATGTCGTTGTCCTTGGAGGACGGGTCATAGCCAGGGTGGGCCACCATGCGGGCCACCATGCGCCGCTCCTCGCCCACCTCCCGCGCGTAGAGCCGGTGCTTGCCCAGGGCCACCGTGGTCACCCTGAGGGGACAGGGGTGGGTGAGGGACAGGAGGGACATCCATGGGACAGGTGGGGACAGGTGAGGGACACGTGAGGGGACAGGGACGGGTAGGACAGAGATGGGACAGGTGTCCTGGGTGTGTCCCACGTCCCCCAGGTGCCCCCAAGTGTCCCAAGGTGTCCCCAAGATGTCCCAGGTGTCCCCAAGGTGTCCTGGGTGTGTCCCCAAGATGTCCCAAGGTGTCCTGTGAGTGTCCCCAAGGTGTCCCCAAGGTGTCCCCAAGTGTCCCCATCCCCCAAGGTGTCCCCAAGGTGTCCTGGGTGTGCCCCCATCCCCCAAAGTGTCCTGTGAGTGTCCCCAAGGTGTCCCCAAGTGTCCCCAAGTTGTCCTGGGTGTGTCCCCATCCCCCAAGGTGTCCCAAGGTGTCCCCAAGGTGTCCCCAAGGTGTCCTGGGTGTGCCCCCATCCCCCAAAGTGTCCTGTGAGTGTCCCCAAGGTGTCCTCAAGTGTCCCCAAAGTGTCCTGTGAGTGTCCCCAAGATGTCCCAAGGTGTCCCCAAGTGTCCCCAAGTGTCCCCAAGGTGTCCTGGGTGTGCCCCCATCCCCCCAAGGTGTCCCAAGGTGTCCCAAGATGTCCCCAAGGTGTCCTGTGAGTGTCCCAAGGTGTCCCCAAGTGTCCCAAGGTGTCCTGTGAGTGTCCCAAGGTGTCCCCAAGTGCCCCCAAGGTGTCCTGGGTGTGTCCCCATCCCCCCAAGGTGTCCCAAGGTGTCCCCAAGTGTCCCCAAGGTATCCCCAAGGTGTCCTGTGAGTGTCCCAAGGTGTCCCCAAGTGTCCCCAAGGTATCCCCAAGGTGTCCTGTGAGTGTCCCCAAGGTGTCCTGGGTGTGTCCCCAAGGTGTCCTGGCTGTGTCCCCATCCCCCCAAGGTGTCCCCAAGGTGTCCCCATCCCCCAAGGTGTCCTGTGAGTGTCCCCAAGTGTCCCCAAGGTGTCCCCAAGGTGTCCTGGGTGTGTCCCCCATGCCCCAGGTGTGTCCCCAAGATGTCCCAAGGTGTCCCCAAGTGTCCCAAGGTGTCCTGTGAGTGTCCCCAAGTGTCCCCAAAGTGTCCTGGCTGTGTCCCCCACGCCCCAGGTGTCCCCAAGTGTCCCAAGGTGTCCTGGGTGTGTCCCCAAAGTGTCCTGTGAGTGTCCCCAAGTGTACCCAAGGTGTCCCCAAGGTGTCCTGGGTGTGTCCCCATCCCCCTAAGGTGTCCCCAAGTGTCCCCAAGGTATCCCCAAGGTGTCCTGTGAGTGTCCCAAGGTGTCCACAAGTGTCCCCAAGGTGTCCTGGGTGTGTCCCCATCCCCCCAAGGTGTTCCAAGGTGTCCCCAAAGTGTCCTGTGAGTGTCCCCAAGTGTCCCCAAGTGTCCCCAAGGTGTCCCCAAGGTGTGCTGGCTGTGTCCCAAGGCATCCCCAAGTGTCCCCAAGCCGTCCTTACCCCGGCGTGGTGCAGTGCGCGGCCGTCACCACCCAGCGCGGTGACACCAGGACGCCGCCGCAGTAGAGTTTGTACATGTCCAGCACGGCCGCCTGCCAGGGCTGCGAGTGGGGGACGCAGGCGCGGCCACCGACCACCCGCGTGTCAGCGGCCACTGCGGGGACACCGACCGGGGACGCGCCTGTCACACCCTGTCACCCATGTCACCCGCTGTCACCCGCTGTCACCTGTCACCCCCACCTGTCACCCTCTGTCACCCACTGTCACCCTCTGTTACCCACTGTCACCTGTCACCCCCACCTGTCACCCCCACCTGTCACCCTCTGTCACCTGTCACCCCCTGTCACCCTCTGTCACCTGTCCCTCACCTGTCACCAGCAGCACCGCCAGGGTCCCCACCAAGAGCGCCACGGGGGCCGCCAGGGGGCGCCAAGTCATCGCCGCTGCCGGGGGGGGAGGGGCCGAAAATTTGGGATCAGATCGGGGCATTTTGGGGCTTTCCGACGGATTCGGGGGGGGGGGGGATTTGAGGGAGGTTTGGGGCGTTTCGAGGGGTTCGGGGGGAAAATTGGGGGGGATTTGGGGTCATTTTGGGGGATTTGGGGGATATTTTGGTCGTTTTGGGGGCGTTTCTGGCGGTTTTGGGGCGATTTGGGGAGGTTTTGGGGGAGTTTGGGGGCGTTTGGAGGAAGTTTGGAGGGATTTGGGGGGGCTTGGGGTCATTTTGGGGTGATTCGGGGAGGATTTGGGGGATTTGGGATCATTTTGGGGTGATTTGGGGTGAATTTGGCAGAGTTTGGGGTTATTTTGGGATGATTTGGGGTGGAGTCGCCGGCATTTTGGGGTGATTTGGGGTGAAGTTGGGGCCATGTTGGGGCGATTTGGGGTGAATTTGGGGGATTTGGGGTGAATTTGGAGGAGTTTGTGGTCATTTTGGGATGATTTGGGGTGGATTTGGGGGGATTTGGGGTAATTTTGGGGTGATTTGGGGCCATTTTGCGGGGGATTTGGGGTCTTTTTGGGGTGATTTGGGGTGGATTTGGGGTCATTTGGGGGAGATTTGGGGGATTTGGAGTCATTTTAGGGTGATTTTGGGTCGATTTGGGGGATTTGGGGTGATTTGGGGTGGATTTGGGATCATTTTGGGTTAATTGGGGGTCATTTTAGGTTGATTTGGGGTCGACTTGGGGGATTTGGGGTCATTTTGGAGGGTTTGAGGTGGTTTGGGGTCATTTTGGGATGATTTAGTGGAGTTTGGGGTCATTTTGGGGTGGTTTGGGGTCACTTTGGGGTGGTTTGGGGTCGTTTGGGGTCATTTTGGGGTGGTTTGGGGTCATTTAGGGTCATTTAGTGGAGTTTGGGGTCATTTTGGGGTGGTTTGGGGTGGATTTGGGGTCATTTGGGGGTTATTTAGTGGAGTTTGGGGTCATTTTGGGGTGGTTTGAGGTCATTTTGGGGTGGTTTGGGGTCGACTTGGGGGATTTGGGGTCATTTGGGGGGATTTGGGGTGGTTTGGGGTCATTTTGGGATGATTTAGTGGAGTTTGGGGTCATTTTGGGGTGGTTTGGGGGATTTGGAGTCATTTTAGGGTGATTTGGGGTCGATTTGGGGGATTTGAGGTGATTTGGGGTGGATTTGGGATCATTTTGGGTTAATTGGGGGTCATTTTAGGTTGATTTGGGGTCGACTTGGGGGATTTGGGGTCATTTTGGAGGATTTGGGGTGGTTTGGGGTCATTTTGGGATGATTTAGTGGAGTTTGGGGTCATTTTGGGGTGGTTTGGGGTCACTTTGGGGTGGTTTAGGGTCATTTAGTGGAGTTTGAGGTCATTTTGGGGTGGTTTGGGGTGGATTTGGGGTCATTTTGGGGTTATTTAGTGGAGTTTGGGGTCATTTTGGGGTGGTTTGAGGTCATTTTGGGGTGGTTTGGGGTCATTTGGGGATTATTTCGTGGAGTTTGGGGTCACTTCGGGGTCATTTTGCGGTCATTTTTTGCGGGATTTTGGGGTCATTTTGGGTTCTCCCCTCGCCCAAATTCCCCTCCCCCCTCCCCTTTCGCAACGATGACGTCACCGGGCCCAACCCGCCCCGGCGGCTCGAGCTCATTAACGAGGGCGTTAATTGGCGTTAATTAGCGGGGCGCGCCCCGCCCCTCCCCCACCCCGGCCCGCGGCTCCGTGACCTCCGGGGACCCCGCGGGGGCTGATGGGAAAAGGGGCGGGGCTTGGGAAAGAGGGCGGGGCCCAGTTTGGGGTCCCAGTTTGGGGTCCCGGTCCCAGTTTGGGGTCCCAGTTTGGGGTCCCAGTTTGGGGTCAGCATTCCCAGTTTGGGTTCCCAGTTTGGGATCCCAGTCCCAGTTTGGGTTCTCAGTTTGGGGTCCCAGTCCCCGTTTGGAGTCCCAGTTTGGGGTCCCAGTTGGGGGTCAGCATTCCCAGTTTGGGTTCCCAGTTTGGGATCCCAGTCCCAGTTTGGGTTCCCAGTTTGGATTCCCAGTTTGGGGCTGGGATCCCAGTTTGGGTTCCCAGTTTGCGGTTGGCATTCCCAGTTTGGGGTCCCAGTCCCAGTTTGGGATTGGAGTTCCCAGTTTGGGTTCCCAGTTTGGGATCCCAGTCCTAGTTTGGGGTCCCAGTTTGAGGTCCCAGTTTGGGGTCAGCAATCCCAGTTTGGGGTTGAGGGTCCCAGCTTGGGATCCCAGTTTGGGGTTGGGTTCCCAGTTTGTGGTCCCAGTCCCAGTTTGGGTTCCCAGTTTGGGGTCCCAGTTTGGGGTCCCAGTCCCAGTTCGGGGTCCCAGTTTGAGGTCCCAGTTTGGGGTTGGGATCCCAGTTTGGGTTCCCAGTTTGTGGTCCCAGTCCCAGTTTGGGGTTGGGATCCCAGCTTGGGTTCCCAGTTTGGGATCCCAGTCCCAGTTTGGGATCCCAGTCCCAGTTTGGGTTCCCAGTATGGGGTCGGCATTCCCAGTTTGGGGTCCCAGTCCCAGTTTGAGGTCCCGGTTCCCAGTTTGGGGTCAGCATTCCCAGTTTGGGGTTGGAGTTCCCAGTTTGGGGTGGTCCCGGTTCCCAGTTTGGGGTCTCAGTTTGGGATCCCAGTCCCAGTTTGGGCTCCCAGTTTGGGATCCCAGTTCCAGTTTGGGGTCCCAGTTTGGGGTCAGGCCCCGCCCACCGGAAGTTGGCCCCGCCCCCTCCCCGTGGGAACCGGAACCAGGGAGAGACTGGGACAAACTGGGATGAACTGGGATAAACTGGGATGAACTGGGAGAGGGGGAAACCGGAGACTGGGACAAATTGGGATGAACTGGGACAAACTGGGATGAACTGGGATGAACTGGGACCAAGTGGTAGAAAGGGAAACTGGAGACTGGGAGAAACAGGGACCAACTGGGACAAACTGGGACAAACTGGAACCAACTGGGACCAACTGGGACCAACTGGGAGAGGGGAACAGCGGGACTGGGACAAACTGGGATAAACTGGGATGAACTGAGATTAACTGGGAGGAACTGGGATGAACTGGGAGAGGGGGGAAACCAGAGACTGGGACCAACTGGGATGAACTGGGACCAACTGGGACTGGGGGACAGCGGGACTGGGAGAGGGGGAAATTGGGGACTGGGACCAACTGGGCCAAACTGGGACAGGGTCAAACTGGGACGAACTGGGACAAACTGGGACGGAGCCAAACTGGGCTGAACTGGGCCAGGGCCAAACTGGGAACTGGGATAAACTGGGAGAGAACAGAACTGGGACAAACTGGGACAAACTGGGAGAGGAGGACACCTGGACTGGGCCAAACTGGGAGCCTGGGACTGGGTCAAACTGGGACAGGACAGACTGGGGCCCATCCGGACTGGGTCAAACTGGGCCAGGATCCAACTGGAACTGGGCCAAACTGGGACAGGGTGACACCGGGGAACTGGGACAAACTGGGACGGGGTCAAACTGGGAAATGGGGGCAAACTGGGACAAACTGGGACGGGGCCAAACTGGGAAATGGGGGCAGACTGGGACAAACTGGGACGGGATCACGCGGGGAACTGGGGCCAAACTGGGACAGGATGACACCGGGAACTGAGGCCAAACTGGGCCAAACTGGGCCAAACTGGGACGGGGTCACGCGGGGAACTGGGGCCAAACTGGGACAGGGTCAAACTGGGAACTGGGGCCAAACTGGGCCAGGATGACACCAGGAACTGGGACAAACTGGGAGAAAGGGAAATCAGGACTGGGCCAAACTGGGCCAGACTGGGACAGGGTCAAACTGGGAACTGGGCCAAACTGGGCCAGGGCCAAACTGGGAAATGGGGCCAAACTGGGACAGGGTGACACCGGGAACTGGGGCCAAACTGGGACAGGGTCAAACTGGGACAAACTGGGACTGTGGGACTGGGCCAAACTGGGACGGGGCCACACCATGAACTGGGGCCAAACTGGGCCAAACTGGGCCAAACTGGAACAGGGCCAAACTGGGACAGGACGACACCGGGAACTGGGCCAAACTGGGCCAGGGCCAAACTGGGAACTGGGGCCAAACTGGGAGAGGGTCAAAGTGGGACATACTGGGAGAGAGGGAAATCAGGACTAGGACAAACTGGGATGAACTGGGAGAGGGGAATGGGGCCAAACTGGGACAGGGCCAAACTGGGAACTGGGGCCAAACTGGGACAGGGTCAAACTGGGACAAACTGGGACTGTGGGACTGGGCCAAACTGGGACGGGGCCACACCATGAACTGGGGCCAAACTGGGCCAAACTGGAACAGGGCCAAACTGGGACAGGACGACACCGGGAACTGGGGCCAAACTGGGAGAGGGGGAAATCAGCACTGGGCCAAACTGGGACGGGGCCACACCGGGGAACTGGGCCAGGGCCAAACCGGGAACTGGGGCCAAACTGGGCCAGGACGACACCAGGAACTGGGGCCAAACTGGGCTAAACTGGGAGAGGGGGAAATCAGCACTGGGTCAAACTGGGAGGGGGCCACACCGGGGAACTGGGCCAGGGCCAAACCGGGAACTGGGGCCAAACTGGGCCAGGGCCAAACTGGGAACTGGGGCCAAACTGGGACAGGGTGACACCAGCAACTGGGGCCAAACTGGGAGAGGGGGAAATCAGCACTGGGGCCAAACTGCGACGGGGCCACACCGGGGAACTGGGCCAGGGCCAAACCGGGAAATGGGGCCAAACCGGGAACTGGGGCCAAACTGGGCCAAACTGGGATCCCCTCCCCCTTCCCCAGCGCCCCTCCCCTCCCCCCCTCCCCAAACCTCTGCGCCGCCCCTCGGGGGGGCCGGGGGGGGTGGGGCCACCCCGGGTCCTTCGTCCCTCGCCGGAGTCGCCGCCGCCGTCCCCTCGCTCGCCCCGCTCGCCGTCCCCGCTGTCCCCTCGCCCGTCCCCGCGCGCCGTCCCCAGCGGGGGCCACGCCCCTCCCCCACCCCCTCCCTGTGGCCACGCCCCTCCCCCTCCCCTCTTTCGGTCCCCCAAATTTTAATTGGATTTTTTTTTTAATTGGGGCGTGGGGGACGCGGCTTAAGCCGGGCGGGGAAGGGTGGAGGGGGTGGGGGAGGGGCGGCGGGGAGGGGGGAGGGGTTTAAAGGGGGGAGGGGGTTGGGGGGAATTTGGGGGGGATTTGGGGGCTCCTGATTGGCTGAGGGAGATTTTTGAGGGGGATTTTGGGGGGGGTTGGGGTTGATTTGGGGGGTCCTGAGTGGTTGGGGGAGGGGTTTGAGGGGAATTTTGGGGGGTTTTGGGGGGTCCTGATTGGTTGGGGGGGATTTTGGGGGGAATGTGGGAGGTCCTGATTGGCTGAGGGGGATTTTGAGGGGAATTTGAGGGATTTGGGGGGTCCTGAGTTGTTGGGGGAGGGGGTTGGGGGGATTTGGGCGGATTTTGAGGGGATTTGGGGGCTCCTGATTGGCTGAGGGGGATTTGGGGGGGGTTTTGGGGGGGTCTTGATTGGCTGGGGGGGATTTTGGGGGGGTTTGGGGGGGATTTTGAGGGGGATTTTGGGGGGTTTTGGGGGGGATTTGGGGGTCCTGAGTGGTTGGGGGAGGGGTTTGAGGGGAATTTGGGGGGGTTTTGGGGGGTCTTGATTGGTTGGGGGGGATTTTGAGGGGAATTTGAGGGATTTGGGGGGTCCTGAGTTGTTGGGGGAGGGGGTTGGGGGGATTTGGGGGGGATTTTGGGGGGATTTGGGGGCTTCTGATTGGCTGAGGGGGATTTGGGGGGTTTTGGGGGGGTCTTGATTGGCTGGGGGGGATTTTGGGGGGGTTTGGGGGGGATTTTGAGGGGGATTTTGGGGGGTTTTGGGGGGGATTTGGGGGGTCCTGAGTGGTTGGGGGAGGGGTTTGAGGGGGATTTGGGGGGGGATTTGGGAGGTCCTGATTGGCTGAGGGGGATTTTGGGGGGAATGTGGGGGGTCCTGATTGGCTGAGGGGGATTTTGGGGGGAATTTGAGGGATTTGGGGGGTCCTGAGTTGTTGGGGGAGGGGGTTGGGGGGATTTGGGCGGATTTTGAGGGGATTTGGGGGCTCCTGATTGGCTGAGGGGGATTTGGGGGGGGTTTTGGGGGGGTCTTGATTGGCTGGGGGGGATTTTGGGGGGGTTTGGGGGGGATTTTGAGGGGGATTTTGGGGGGTTTTGGGGGGGATTTGGGGGTCCTGAGTGGTTGGGGGAGGGGTTTGAGGGGGATTTGGGGGGGGATTTGGGGGGTCCTGATTGCCTGAGGGGGATTTTGGGGGGAATTTGGGAGGTCCTGATTGGCTGAGGGGGATTTTGGGGGGAATTTGGGAGGTCCTGATTGGCTGAGGGGGATTTTGAGGGGAATTTGGGAGGTCCTGATTGGCTGAGGGGGATTTTGAGGGGAATTTGGGAGGTCCTGATTGGCTGAGGGGGATTTTGGGGGGAATTTGGGAGGTCCTGATTGGCTGAGGGGGATTTTGAGGGGAATTTGAGGGATTTGGGGAGTCCTGAGTTGTTGGGGGAGGGGGTTGGGGGGATTTGGGGGGGATTTTGGGGGGATTTGGGGGCTTCTGATTGGCTGAGGGGGATTTGGGGGGGGTTTGGGGGGGTCTTGATTGGCTGGGGGGGATTTTGGGGGGGGTTTGGGGGGTCCTGAGTGGTTGGGGGAGGGGTTTGAGGGGGATTTTGGGGGGGATTTGGAGAGTCCTGATTGGCTGAGGGGGACTTGGGGGGGAGGGTTTTGGGGGGATTTGCGGAGGATTTGGGGGGATTTGGGGATCCTGAGTGGTTGGGGGGGATTTTGAGGGGATTTGGGGGTCCTGATTGGCTGAGGGAGATTTGGGGGGGGGGGGGGGGGGTTTGGAAGAGATTTGGGGGGTCCTGATTGGCTGAGGGAGATTTGGGGTGGTTGGGAGATTTGGGGGGTCCTGATGGGCTGAAGGGGATTTTGGGGGTATTTTGAGGGGGTTTTGGGGGGTTTTGGGGGGATTTGGGGGGGTCCTGAGTGGCTGGGGGAGGGGTTTGAGGGGATTTTGGGGGGTTTTGGGGGGTCCTGATTGGCTGAAGGGGATTTTTGGGGGATTTTGGGGTGTCCTGATTGGTTGGAGGAGGGGTTTTGGGTGGATTTGAAGGGGTCCTGATTGGCTGAGGGGGGGTTGGGGGGTTTGGGGGGGGATTTGGGTGGATTTGGGGAGGGATTGGAGGGTCCTGATTGGCTGAGGGGGAATTTGGGGGGTTGGGGGGATTTTGGGGAGGGGTTTGGGGATTTGGGGGGGGGGTTGGGGGGGATTTGAGGGGGATTTGGGGGGATTTGGGGTGTCCTGATTGGCTGAGAAGGATTTTGGGTGGGGGCTTGAGAGAAGGGGGAGGGATTTGGGGGGATTTGGGGCGTCCTGATTGGCTGATGGGGATTTTGGAGGGGGGGGGGGGGGATTTGGAGGAGGGCTTTGGGGGATTTTGGGGGGATTTGGAGGGATTTTGGGGGGATTTTTGGGGGGATTTGGGGGATTGCTGATTGGCTGAGACGGATTTTAGGAGAATTTTGGGGAGATTTGGGGGGGTCCTGAGCGGTTGGGGCAGATCTGGGGGGGGGGGATTTGGGGAGGATTTTTTGGGAGATTTTGGGCGAGATTTTGCAGCGGATCCTGATTGGCCGAGGACCATTTGGGGGGAGGGGCGAGAGAGGGCGGGGCTTGCGGGGAGGGGGAGGGGCTTGGGGGACTCCCGATGTGACATCCAGGACCACTCCCCCCCCCAGGTGTGCCCAGGTGTGCCCAGGTGACCCCCAGGTGTGCCCAGGTGTGCCCAGGTGTGCCCAGGTGACCCCCAGGTGACCCTCAGGTGACCCCTCAGGTGTCACAGGTGGGGTCAGGGAGCCCCCCAGGTGTCACAAGGAGCCCCTCAGGTGTCACAGGTGGGGTCAGGGAGCCCCTCAGGTGTCACAGGTGAGGTCAGGGAGCCCCTCAGGTGTCACAGGTAAGGCCAAGGAGCCCCTCAGGTGTCACAGGTGAGGTCAAGGAACCCCTCAGGTGTCACAGGTGAGGTCAGGGAGCCCCTCAGGTGTCACAAGGAGCCCCCCAGGTGTCACAGGTAAGGCCAAGGAACCCCTCAGGTGTTACAGGTGAGGTCAGGGAACCCCTCAGGTGTCACAGGTGGGGTCAGGGAGCCCCTCAGGTGTCACAGGTGAGGTCAGGGAACCCCTCAGGTGTCACAAGGAGCCCCTCAGGTGTCACAGGTGGGGTCAGGGAACCCCTCAGGTGTCACAAGGAGCCCCCCAGGTGTCATAGGTGAGGTCAGGGAGCCCCTCAGGTGTCACAAGGAGCCCCCCAGGTGTCACAGGTAAGGCCAAGGAACCCCTCAGGTGTTACAGGTGAGGTCAGGGAACCCCTCAGGTGTCACAGGTGGGGTCAGGGAGCCCCTCAGGTGTCACAGGTGAGGTCAGGGAACCCCTCAGGTGTCACAAGGAGCCCCTCAGGTGTCACAGGTGGGGTCGGGGAACCCCTCAGGTGTCACAAGGAGCCCCTCAGGTGTCACAGGTGGGGTCAGGGAACCCCTCAGGTGTCACAAGGAGCCCCTCAGGTGTCACAGGTGGGGTCAGGGAACCCCTCAGGTGTCACAGGTGAGGTCAGGGAGCCCCCCCAGGTGCATCAGGTGCCCCCCAGGTGTTAGGAGGAGCCCCTCAGGTGTATTCAGGTAAGGCCAAGGAGCCCCTCAGGTGCCACAGGTGAGGTCAGGGAGCCCCTCAGATGTCACAAGGAGCCCCCCAGGTGTCACAGGTGAGGTCAGGGAGCCCCTCAGGTGTCACAGGTGGGGTCAGGGAGCCCCTCAGGTGTCACAAGGAGCCCCCCAGGTGTCACAGGTGAGGTCAGGGAGCCCCTCAGGTGTCACAGGTGGGGTCAGGGAGCCCCTCAGGTGTCACAAGGAGCCCCTCAGGTGTCACAGGTGAGGTCAGGGAGCCCCTCAGGTGTCACAAGGAGCCCCCCAGGTGTCACAGGTAAGGCCAAGGAACCCCTCAGGTGTCACAGGTGAGGTCAAGGAACCCCTCAGGTGTCACAGGTGAGGTCAGGGAGCCCCTCAGGTGTCACAGGTGGGGTCAGGGAGCCCCCCAGGTGTCACAGGTGAGGTCAGGGAGCCCCCCAGGTGTCACAGGTGGGGTCAGGGAGCCCCCCAGGTGTCACAGGTGAGGTCAGGGAGCCCCCCCAGGTGCGCCCGGGTGCCCCCCAGGTGCATCAGGTGACCCCCAGGTGTTAGGAGGAGCCCTTCAGGTGTATTCAGGTAAGGCCAAGGAGCCCCTCAGGTGTCACAGGTGAGGTCGGGGACCCCCCCCAGGTGTCACAGGTGAGGCCGGGGAGCCCCCCAGGTGCGCCCAGGTGCCCCCGCAGGTGCTCAGTCTCCGCCGTGGGCGCGGATGGTGCGGCGGATCCAGGCGGTGAAGGCGCAGACGCGGCTGTAGACGCCCGGCTTGCCCCGCTGGCCGCACACCTGCAGCCCCCAGGACACCACGCCCTGCAGGTAACCCCCGCACACCAGCGGGCCCCCGGAGTCGCCCTGGGCAACGGGGACAGGTGAGGGACAGGTGAGGGACAGGTGAGAGACAGGTGAGAGACAGGTGAGAGACAGGTGAGTCCCCCCAGATGTTCCCCAGGTGTGTCCCACTCCCATTCCTCCCCATACAGGTGAGTCCCAGCCCCTTCCCTCCCCCATACAGGTGAGTCCAACCCCTCTCCCCCATACAGGTGAGCCCCCCCCAGGTGTTTTCTGTTCCAATTCAGCCCCATACAGGTGAGTCCAACCCCTCTCCCCGATACAGGTGAGTCCCTCCAGGTGTTCCCCACTCCCATTCACCCCATACAGGTGAGTCCCCCCAGATGTTCCCCAGGTGTGTCCCACTTCCATTCCTCCCCATACAGGTGAGTCCCCCCCATACAGGTGAGTCCCCCCAGATGTTCCCCAGGTGTGTCCCACTCCCATTCCCCCCCATACAGGTGAGTCCCAGCCCCTTCCCTCCCCCATACAGGTGAGTCCCTCCAGGTGTTCCCCACTCCCATTCACCCCATACAGGTGAGTTCCCCCAGGTGTTTTCTGTTCCAATTCAGCCCCACACAGGTGAGTCCCCCCAGGTGTTCCCCAGGTGTGTCCCACTCCCATTCCCCCCCATACAGGTGAGTCCCAGCCCCTTCCCTCCCCCATACAGGTGAGTTCCCCCAGGTGTTTTCTGTTCCAATTCAGCCCCATACAGGTGAGTCCCCCCAGGTGTTCCCCAGGTGTGTCCCACTCCCATTCCCCCCCATACAGGTGAGTCCCAGCCCCTTCCCTCCCCCATACAGGTGAGTTCCCCCAGGTGTTTTCTGTTCCAATTCAGCCCCACACAGGTGAGTCCAACCCCTCTCCCCCATACAGGTGAGTCCCCCCCATACAGGTGAGTCCCCCCCATACAGGTGAGTCCCCCCAGATGTTCCCCAGGTGTGTCCCACTTCCATTCCTCCCCATACAGGTGAGTCCCCCCAGATGTTCCCCAGGTGTGTCCCACTTCCATTCCTCCCCATACAGGTGAGTCCCCCCAGATGTTCCCCAGGTGTGTCACACTCCCATTCCCCCCCATACAGGTGAGTCCCAGCCCCTTCCCTCCCCCATACAGGTGAGTCCAACCCCTCTCCCCCATACAGGTGAGTCCCTCCAGGTGTTCCCCACTCCCATTCACCCCATACAGGTGAGTCCCCCCCATACAGGTGAGCCCCCCCAGGTGTTTTCTGTTCCAATTCAGCCCCATACAGGTGAGTTCCAGCCCATTCCCCCCCCATACAGGTGAGTCCCCTCCAGGTGTGTCCCACCCTTTTCCCCCATACAGGTGAGTCCCCCCCATACAGGTGAGTCCCCCCCATACAGGTGAGTCCCCCCAGGTGTTCCCCAGGTGTGTCACACTCCCATTCCTCCCCATACAGGTGAGTCCCCCCAGATGTTCCCCAGGTGTGTCCCACTCCCATTCCCCCCCATACAGGTGAGTCCCAGCCCCTTCCCTCCCCCACACAGGTGAGTCCAACCCCTCTCCCCCATACAGGTGAGCCCCCCCCCATGCAGGTGAGTCCCAGCCCATTCCCTCCCTCCAGGTGGGTCCCTCTCCCATTCTCCCCATACAGGTGAGTCCCCCCCCCGCCCCCAGGTGACCCCTCAGGTGCGCGTCCCCCACACCTGGCCGCACCTGGCAGGAGTCGGTGCTGTCTCCGTCGCGGCCGCCGGCGCAAAGCATGTTGGGAGTGATGGCGCCGGGGTACAGGTGAGCGCAGTCGGCGTTGGACCAGGTGAACACCTCCCCGCACTGCAGCACATCCGGGAACGCACCTGGCGCGGGTGAGAGCGGTCAGGGACAGGTGTGGGACAGGTGGGATGGGTGGGACAGGGGAGGGACAGGTGAGGGACAGGTGGGATGGGTGGGGATGGTAGAGATGGATGGGACAGGTGAGACAGGTGGGGGACAGGTGGGACAGGTGAGGTTGATGGGACAGGTGGGACAGGTGTGGGACAGGTAGAGATGGATGGGACAGGTGAGGGACAGGTGTGGGATGGATGGGACAGGTGGGACAGGTGTGGGATGGATGGGACAGGTGAGGGACAGGTGGGACAGGTGAGGTTGATGGGACAGGTGGGACAGGTGTGGGACAGGTAGAGATGGATGGGACAGGTGAGGGACAGGTGTGGGATGGATGGGACAGGTGGGACAGGTGTGGGATGGATGGGACAGGTGAGGGACAGGTGGGACAGGTGAGGTTGATGGGACAGGTGGGACAGGTGTGGGACAGGTAGAGATGGATGGGACAGGTGAGGGACAGGTGTGGGATGGACGGGACAGGTGGGACAGGTGTGGGATGGACGGGACAGGTGAGGGACAGGTGTGGGATGGATGGGACAGGTAGGGATGGATGGGACAGGTGAGGGACAGGTGTGGGATGGACGGGACAGGTGTGGGACAGGTGTGGGATGGATGGGACAGGTGGGACAGGTGTGGGATGGATGGGACAGGTGAGGGACAGGTGGGACAGGTGAGGTTGATGGGACAGGTGAGGGACAGGTGAGGGACAGGTAGGGATGGACGGGACAGGTGGGATAGGTGTGGGATGGACGGGACAGATGAGGGAAAGGTGTGGGATGGATGGGACAGGTGAGGGAAAGGTGTGGGATGGATGGGACAGGTGAGGGAAAGGTGTGGGACAGGTGTGGGATGGATGAGACAGGTAGGGATGGATGGGACAGGTGAGGGACAGGTGTGGGATGGATGGGACAGGTGGGACAGGTGTGGGATGGATGGGACAGGTAGGGATGGATGGGACAGGTGGGACAGGTAGGGATGGATGGGACAGGTGAGGGACAGGTGTGGGATGGATGCGACAGGTGGGACAGGTATCACCTGCCCCCTCCTGTGGTCCTCATTTGTCCCTCCCCAGGTATCCCCTGTCCCCCCTCCCCCATCCCCTCACCTGTCCTCCCCCAGGTCTCACCTGTCCCCCTTCTCTGACCCCTCCACGTGTCCCCATCCCCTCACCTGTCCCCCCCCCACCTGTCCCCCCCCACCTGTCCCCCATTTCCGACCCCCCAAGTCTCACCTGTCCCCCCCCCCCCCCGATCTCACCTTGCGGGCTGCGGGTGCTGCCCCAGCCGGACACCACGCACCTGTCCCCTACCTGGGGACACCTGCGGGGCAGCGGCGCGGGCCGCACGCGCTCGCTCAGGTGCGCGGGGCTGCTGAGGCGCAGCAGCATGACGTCACTGTCATGGCCGCCGGGCCGGTAGCGCGGGTGCACGAAGGCGCGCGCCCAGGTGAGGCACTGCTCCGCCCCCTCGCGCTCCTTCAGGCTGTGCTCGCCCAGCAGGACCCGCAGGGGGCTGGACAGGTAAAGGTGGGCACAGGTGAGCTCACCTGGGGCAGGTGAATACACCTGGGGCAGGTAAATGCACCTGGGACAGGTGAGGGACAGGTGAGGCTCCGCCCTGCCCCTTCAGGCTGTGCTGGCCCAGGGGGCCGGACAGGTAAAGATGGGCACAGGTGAGTTCACCTGGGGCAGGTAAATACATTTGGGACAGGTAAATACATCTGGGACAGGTGAGGGACAGGTGAGGGACAGGTGAGGGACAGGTGAGGGGCAGGTGAGGCTCGACCCTGCCCAGCAGGATGCGCAGGGGGCTGGACAGGTAAAGGTGGGCACAGGTGAGCTCACCTGGGGCAGGTAAATGCACCTGGGACAGGTGAGGGACAGGTGAGGGGCAGGTGAGGGGCAGGTGAGGCTCGACCCTGCCCAGCAGGACGCGCAGGGGGCTGGACAGGTAAAGGTGGGCACAGGTGAGCTCACCTGGGACAGGTACAGGGGGTTTTTATAAAGTGGAGGGCTCAGGAGGGCACCTGGTGGGGAAACTGAGGCACAGGTGGGCACTGCCAAGTGGGTGGATGTGGGCCAGGTGTATCCCAGGTGTGCCCAGGTGTGCCCAGGTGTGGTTCTATCCCTCCCAGGTGTGCCCAGGTGTGCCCTCACCTGTCGGCCCGGCAGTGGGCAGCGGTCAGCACCCAGCTGCGGCCGATCAGGACGCCCCCGCAGTGGATGGTGCTGCCCAGGTGTGCCCAGGTGTGCCCAGGTGTGGTTCTATCCCTCCCAGGTGTGCCCAGGTGTGCCCAGGTGTGGTTCTATCCCTCCCAGGTGCATCCCAAGTGTATCCCAGCTGTGCCCAGGTGTGCCCAGGTGTGCCCAGGTGTGGTCCTATCTCTCCCAGGTGTGCCCAGGTGTGTTTCAATCCCCCCAGGTGTATCCCAGGTGTGCTCAGGTGTGTTTCTATCCCTCCCAGGTGTGCCCAGGAGTGCCCAGATGTGTTTCTATTCCCCCCAGGTGTGCCCAGGTGTATCCCAGGTGTGCCCAGGTGTGTTTCTATCCCTCCCAGGTGTGCCCAGGAGTGCCCAGATGTGTTTCTATCCCTCCCAGGTGTGCCCAGGTGTGTTTCTATCCCCCCCAGGTGTGCTCAGGTGTATCCCAGTTGTGCCCAGGTGTGTTTCTATTACCCCCAGGTGTGACCAGGTGTATCCCAGGTGTATCCCAGGTGTGCCCAGGTGTGCCCAGGTGTGTTTCTATCCCTCCCAGGTGTATCCCAGGTGTATCCCAGGTGTGCCCAGTTGTGCCCAGGTATGTTTCTATTACCCCCAGGTGTGACCAGGTGTATCCCAGGTGTATCCCAGGTGTGCCCAGGTGTGCCCAGGTGTGTTTCTATCCCTCCCAGGTGTATCCCAGGTGTATCCCAAGTGTGCCAAGGTGTGCCCAGGTGTGTTTCTATCCCTCCCAGGTGTATCCCAGGTGTATCCCAGGTGTGCCCAGTTGTGCCCAGGTGTGTTTCTATTACCCCCAGGTGTGACCAGGTGTATCCCAGGTGTATCCCAGGTGTGCCCAGGTGTGCCCAGGTGTGCCCTCACCTGTCGGTCCGGCAGTGGGCAGCGGTCAGCACCCAGCTGCGGCCGATCAGGACGCCCCCGCAGTGGATGGCGCCCCCTGGCTGCAGCAGCAGCACCTGGTAGGGGTGGAGCCGCCGCTCGCACCTGGCCCCGCCCACGATGCGGTTCTCGTCATCGCCCGCGGCCGCTGCGCACCAGTATAAACCAGTTGGGACCAGTACGGACCGGTGAGCCTCAGAGAGCCTCCCCAGTTCAAACCAGTTCATCCCCAGTTCATCCCAGTTCACAGCAGTTCAGCCCAGTGCCCCCAAAGTGCCTCCCCAGTTCTCGTCATCGCCCGCGGCCGCTGCGCACCAGTATAAACCAGTTGGGACCAGTACGGACCGGTGAGCCTCAGAGAGCCTCCCCAGTTCATCCCAGTTCATCCCCAGTTCATCCCAGTTCATCCCAGTTCAGCCCAGTGCCCCCAAAGTGCCTCCCCAGTTCTCGTCATCGCCCGCGGCCGCTGCGCACCAGTATAAACCAGTTGGGACCAGTACGGACCGGTGAGCCTCAGAGAGCCTCCCCAGTTCATCCCCAGTTCATCCCCAGTTCAAACCAGTTCACAGCAGTTCAGCCCAGTGCCCCCAAAGTGCCTCCCCAGTTCTCGTCATCGCCCGCGGCCGCTGCGCACCAGTATAAACCAGTTGGGACCAGTACGGACCGGTGAGCCTCAGAGAGCCTCCCCAGTTCAAACCAGTTCATCCCCAGTTCATCCCAGTTCACAGCAGTTCAGCCCAGTGCCCCCAAAGTGCCTCCCCACTTCTCGTCATCGCCCGCGGCCGCTGCGCACCAGTATAAACCAGTTGGGACCAGTACGGACCGGTGAGCCTCAGAGAGCCTCCCCAGTTCATCCCAGTTCATCCCCAGTTCAAACCAGTTCAGCCCAGTGCCCCCAAAGTGCCTCCCCACTTCTCGTCATCGCCCGCGGCCGCTGCGCACCAGTATAAACCAGTTGGGACCAGTACGGACCGGTGAGCCTCAGAGAGCCTCCCCAGTTCAAACCAGTTCATCCCCAGTTCATCCCAGTTCACACCAGTTCATCCCAGTGCCCCAAAGTGCCTCCCCAGTTCTCGTCATCGCCCGCGGCCGCTGCGCACCAGTATAAACCAGTTGGGACCAGTACGGACCGGTGAGCCTCAGAGAGCCTCCCCAGTTCATCCCAGTTCATCCCCAGCTCATCCCAGTTCACAGCAGTTCAGCCCAGTGCCCCCAAAGTGCCTCCCCACTTCTCGTCATCGCCCGCGGCCGCTGCGCACCAGTATAAACCAGTTGGGACCAGTACGGACCGGTGAGCCTCAGAGAGCCTCCCCAGTTCAAACCAGTTCATCCCCAGTTCATCCCAGTTCACAGCAGTTCAGCCCAGTGCCCCCAAAGTGCCTCCCCAGTTCTCGTCATCGCCCGCGGCCGCTGCGCACCAGTATAAACCAGTTGGGACCAGTACGGACCGGTGAGCCTCAGAGAGCCTCCCCAGTTCATCCCAGTTCATCCCCAGTTCATCCCAGTTCACAGCAGTTCAGCCCAGTGCCCCCAAAGTGCCTCCCCAGTTCTCGTCATCGCCCGCGGCCGCTGCGCACCAGTATAAACCAGTTGGGACCAGTACGGACCGGTGAGCCTCAGAGAGCCTCCCCAGTTCATCCCAGTTCATCCCCAGTTCATCCCAGTTCATCCCAGTTCAGCCCAGTGCCCCCAAAGTGCCTCCCCAGTTCTCGTCATCGCCCGCGGCCGCTGCGCACCAGTATAAACCAGTTGGGACCAGTACGGACCGGTGAGCCTCAGAGAGCCTCCTCAGTTCATCCCCAGTTCATCCCAGTTCAAACCAGTTCACAGCAGTTCAGCCCAGTGCCCCCAAAGTGCCTCCCCAGTTCTCGTCATCGCCCGCGGCCGCTGCGCACCAGTATAAACCAGTTGGGACCAGTACGGACCGGTGAGCCTCAGAGAGCCTCCCCAGTTCATCCCCAGTTCATCCCCAGTTCAAACCAGTTCACAGCAGTTCAGCCCAGTGCCCCCAAAGTGCCTCCCCAGTTCTCGTCATCGCCCGCGGCCGCTGCGCACCAGTATAAACCAGTTGGGACCAGTACGGACCGGTGAGCCTCAGAGAGCCTCCCCAGTTCAAACCAGTTCATCCCCAGTTCATCCCAGTTCATCCCAGTTCAGCCCAGTGCCCCCAAAGTGCCTCCCCAGTTCTCGTCATCGCCCGCGGCCGCTGCGCACCAGTATAAACCAGTTGGGACCAGTACGGACCGGTGAGCCTCAGAGAGCCTCCTCAGTTCATCCCCAGTTCATCCCAGTTCAAACCAGTTCACAGCAGTTCAGCCCAGTGCCCCCAAAGTGCCTCCCCACTTCTCGTCATCGCCCGCGGCCGCTGCGCACCAGTATAAACCAGTTGGGACCAGTACGGACCGGTGAGCCTCAGAGAGCCTCCCCAGTTCATCCCCAGTTCATCCCAGTTCAAACCAGTTCACAGCAGTTCAGCCCAGTGCCCCCAAAGTGCCTCCCCAGTTCTCGTCATCGCCCGCGGCCGCTGCGCACCAGTATAAACCAGTTGGGACCAGTACGGACCGGTGAGCCTCAGAGAGCCTCCCCAGTTCATCCCCAGTTCATCCCCAGTTCAAACCAGTTCACAGCAGTTCAGCCCAGTGCCCCCAAAGTGCCTCCCCACTTCTCGTCATCGCCCGCGGCCGCTGCGCACCAGTATAAACCAGTTGGGACCAGTACGGACCGGTGAGCCTCAGAGAGCCTCCCCAGTTCAAACCAGTTCATCCCCAGTTCATCCCAGTTCACAGCAGTTCAGCCCAGTGCCCCCAAAGTGCCTCCCCACTTCTCGTCATCGCCCGCGGCCGCTGCGCACCAGTATAAACCAGTTGGGACCAGTACGGACCGGTGAGCCTCAGAGAGCCTCCCCAGTTCATCCCAGTTCATCCCCAGTTCAAACCAGTTCAGCCCAGTGCCCCCAAAGTGCCTCCCCACTTCTCGTCATCGCCCGCGGCCGCTGCGCACCAGTATAAACCAGTTGGGACCAGTACGGACCGGTGAGCCTCAGAGAGCCTCCCCAGTTCAAACCAGTTCATCCCCAGTTCATCCCAGTTCACACCAGTTCATCCCAGTGCCCCCAAAGTGCCTCCCCACTTCTCGTCATCGCCCGCGGCCGCTGCGCACCAGTATAAACCAGTTGGGACCAGTACGGACCGGTGAGCCTCAGAGAGCCTCCCCAGTTCATCCCAGTTCATCCCCAGTTCATCCCAGTTCATCCCCAGTTCATCCCAGTTCACAGCAGTTCAGCCCAGTGCCCCCAAAGTGCCTCCCCAGTTCTCGTCATCGCCCGCGGCCGCTGCGCACCAGTATAAACCAGTTGGGACCAGTACGGACCGGTGAGCCTCAGAGAGCCTCCCCAGTTCATCCCAGTTCATCCCCAGTTCATCCCAGTTCACAGCAGTTCAGCCCAGTGCCCCCAAAGTGCCTCCCCAGTTCTCGTCATCGCCCGCGGCCGCTGCGCACCAGTATAAACCAGTTGGGACCAGTACGGACCGGTGAGCCTCAGAGAGCCTCCCCAGTTCAAACCAGTTCATCCCAGTTCAGCCCAGTGCCCTCAAAGGGAACCTACATTGAATCCCAGTTCATCCCAGTTCAAACCAGTTCAAACCAGTTCAGCCCAGTGCCCTCAAAGTGAACCCACATTAAATCCCAGTTCATCCCAGTTCACACCAGTTCAGACCAGTTCATCCCCAGTTCAAACCAGTTCAAACCAGTTCATCCCAGTGCCCTCAAAGTGAACCCACACTGAATCCCAGTTCATCCCAGTTCACACCAGTTCAGCCCAGTACCTCCCCTGTTCATCCCAGTTCACACCAGTTCATCCCAGTTCAAACCAGTTCATCCCAGTTCACACCAGTGCCCCCAAAGTGCCTCTCCAGTTCCCGCCATCGCCCGCGGCCGCTGCGCACCAGTATAAACCAGTTGGCACCAGTACGGACCAGTTTGCACCAGTGACCTCCCAGTGACTTCCCAGTGGTCTCCCCAGTTCATCCCAGTTCATCCCAGTGCCCTCAAAGGGAACCCACATTGAATCCCAGTTCAAACCAGTTCACACCAGTTCAGCCCAGTGCCTCCCCAGTTTGTCCCAGTTCACACCAGTTCAGCCCAGTGCCTCCCCAGTTCTCATCCCAGTTCAAACCAGTTCATCCCAGTTCATCCCAGTGCCCTCAGAGGGAACCCACAGTGAATCCCAGTTCGTCCCAGTTCACACCAGTTCAAACCAGTTCAAACCAGTTCATCCCAGTGCCCTCAAAGGGAACCCACACTGAATCCCAGTTCATCCCAGTTCACACCAGTTCAAACCAGTTCATCCTAGTGCCCTCAGAGTGAACCCACACTGAATCCCAGTTCATCCCAGTTCACACCAGTTCAAACCAGTTCATCCCAGTTCAAACCAGTGCCCCCAAAGTGCCTCCCCAGTTCCCGTCATCACCCGCAGCCGCTGCGCACCAGTACAAACCAGTTGGCACCAGTATAAACCAGTTTGGACCAGTTTGCACCAGTGACCTCCCAGTGACTTCCCAGTGGCCTCCCCAGTCCATCCCAGTCCATCCCAGTTCATCCCAGTTCATCCCAGTGCCCTCAATGTGAACCCACATTGAATCCCAGTTCACACCAGTTCAAACCAGTTCAAACCAGTTCATCCCAGTTCACACCAGTGCGCCCAAAGAGCCTCCCCAGTTTCCATCATCACCTGCGGCCGCTGCGCACCAGTATAAACCAGTTTGGACCAGTACAGACTGGTGACCCCCAGAGAGCCTCCCCAGTTCATCCCCAGTTCAAACCAGTTCACACCAGTTCATCCCAGTGCCCTCAAAGTGAACCCACATTAAATCCCCGTTCATCCCAGTTCAAACCAGTTCATCCCCAGTTCAAACCAGTTCATCCCAGTTCATCCCAGTGCCCTCAAAGGGCAACCACATTGAATCCCAGTTCAAACCAGTTCAAACCAGTTCAAACCAGTTCATCTCAGTGCCCTCAAAGTGAACCCACACTGAATCCCCGTTCATCCCAGTTCACACCAGTTCAGACCAGTTCATCCCCAGTTCAAATCAGTTCAAACCAGTTCATCCCAGTGCCCTCAAAGTGCAACCGCATTGAATCCCAGTTCATCCCAGTTCAAACCAGTTCACACCAGTTCATCCCCAGTTCATCCCAGTGCCCTCAAAGTGAACCCACACTGAATCCCAGTTCATCCCAGTTCAAACCAGTTCATCCCAGTTCAAACCAGTGCCCCCAAAGTGCCTCCCCAGTTCCCGTCATCACCCGCAGCCGCTGCACACCAGTACAAACCAGTTGGCACCAGTATGGACCAGTTTGGACCAGTTTGCACCAGTGACCTCCCAGTGACATCCCAGTGGCCTCCCCAGTCCATCCCAGTCC
This sequence comes from Corvus hawaiiensis, assembly GCF_020740725.1. NCBI lineage: Eukaryota > Metazoa > Chordata > Aves > Passeriformes > Corvidae > Corvus > Corvus hawaiiensis. The sequence goes on from NW_025963262.1 coordinate 48,372, forward strand.
ATCCCAGTTCATCCCAGTTCATCCCAGTGCCCTCAATGTGAACCCACATTGAATCCCAGTTCACACCAGTTCAAACCAGTTCAAACCAGTTCATCCCAGTTCACACCAGTGCGCCCAAAGAGCCTCCCCAGTTTCCATCATCGCCTGCGGCCGCTGCGCACCAGTATAAACCAGTTTGGACCAGTACAGACTGGTGACCCCCAGAGAGCCTCCCCAGTTCATCCCCAGTTCAAACCAGTTCACACCAGTTCATCCCAGTTCATCCCAGTGCCCTCAAAGTGAACCCACATTAAATCCCCGTTCATCCCAGTTCAAACCAGTTCATCCCCAGTTCAAACCAGTTCATCCCAGTTCATCCCAGTGCCCTCAAAGGGCAACCACATTGAATCCCAGTTCATCCCAGTTCAAACCAGTTCAAACCAGTTCGTCCCAGTGCCCTCAAAGTGAACCCACACTGAATCCCCGTTCATCCCAGTTCACACCAGTTCAGACCAGTTCATCCCCAGTTCAAATCAGTTCATCCCAGTTCATCCCAGTGCCCTCAAAGTGCAACCGCATTGAATCCCAGTTCATCCCAGTTCAAACCAGTTCACACCAGTTCATCCCCAGTTCATCCCAGTGCCCTCAAAGTGAACCCACACTGAATCCCAGTTCATCCCAGTTCAAACCAGTTCATCCCAGTTCAAACCAGTGCCCCCAAAGTGCCTCCCCAGTTCCCGTCATCACCCGCAGCCGCTGCACACCAGTACAAACCAGTTGGCACCAGTATGGACCAGTTTGGACCAGTTTGCACCAGTGACCTCCCAGTGACATCCCAGTGGCCTCCCCAGTCCATCCCAGTCCATCCCAGTTCATCCCAGTTCATCCCAGTGCCCTCAATGTGAACCCACATTGAATCCCAGTTCACACCAGTTCAAACCAGTTCAAACCAGTTCATCCCAGTTCACACCAGTGCGCCCAAAGAGCCTCCCCAGTTTCCATCATCGCCTGCGGCCGCTGCGCACCAGTATAAACCAGTTTGGACCAGTACAGACTGGTGACCCCCAGAGAGCCTCCCCAGTTCATCCCCAGTTCAAACCAGTTCACACCAGTTCATCCCAGTGCCCTCAAAGTGAACCCACATTAAATCCCCGTTCATCCCAGTTCACACCAGTTCATCCCCAGTTCAAACCAGTTCACACCAGTTCATCCCAGTGCCCTCAAAGTGCAACCGCATTGAATCCCAGTTCATCCCAGTTCAAACCAGTTCACACCAGTTCATCCCCAGTTCATCCCAGTGCCCTCAAAGTGAACCCACACTGAATCCCCGTTCATCCCAGTTCACACCAGTTCAAACCAGTTCATCCCCAGTTCAAACCAGTTCAAACCAGTTCATCCCAGTGCCCTCAAAGTGAACCCACACTGAATCCCAGTTCATCCCAGTTCAAACCAGTTCACACCAGTTCATCCCAGTGCCCTCAAAGTGAACCCACATTAAATCCCCGTTCATCCCAGTTCAAACCAGTTCATCCCCAGTTCAAACCAGTTCATCCCAGTTCATCCCAGTGCCCTCAAAGGGCAACCACATTGAATCCCAGTTCATCCCAGTTCAAACCAGTTCAAACCAGTTCGTCCCAGTGCCCTCAAAGTGAACCCACACTGAATCCCCGTTCATCCCAGTTCACACCAGTTCAGACCAGTTCATCCCCAGTTCAAATCAGTTCATCCCAGTTCATCCCAGTGCCCTCAAAGTGCAACCGCATTGAATCCCAGTTCATCCCAGTTCAAACCAGTTCACACCAGTTCATCCCCAGTTCATCCCAGTGCCCTCAAAGTGAACCCACACTGAATCCCCGTTCATCCCAGTTCACACCAGTTCAAACCAGTTCATCCCCAGTTCAAACCAGTTCAAACCAGTTCATCCCAGTGCCCTCAAAGTGCAACCACATTGAATCCCAGTTCATCCCAGTTCAAACCAGTTCACACCAGTTCATCCCAGTGCCCTCAAAGGGAACCCACACTGAATCCCAGTTCATCCCAGTTCACACCAGTTCAGACCAGTGCCTCCCCAGTTCGTCCCAGTTCACACCAGTTCAGCCCAGTTCATCCCAGTTGCCCCCAAAGTGCCTCCCCAGTTCTTGGCATTGCTTGCAGCTGCTGCGCACCAGTATAAACCAGTTTGGACCAGTACAGACCAGTTTGCACCAGTTCACACCAGTGCAGCCTCAGCGATTTCCCAGTGGCCTCCCCAGTTCACACCAGTTCAAACCAGTTTGGACCAGTTCACACCAGTTTGGACCAGTGACCTCCCAGTGATCTCCCAGTGACCTCACAAAGCCTCCCCAGTTCATCCCAGTTCAGCCCAGTTCACACCAGTTCAGCCCAGTGTTTCCAAAGCGAATCCCAGTGAATCCCAGTTCACACCAGTTTGGACCAGTGACCTCCCAGTGACCTCCCACTTCCCACCCACTCCCTCCCAGTTGCTCCCAGTTCATCCCAGTTTCCTCCCAGTTGTTCCCAGTTCCCCTCCCAGTGCCTCCCAGTCCCTCCCAGTGTCCCCAGTTTCCACTCAGTTGCTCCCAGTTTCCTCCCAGTCCCTACCAGTTCATCCCAGTCCCTCCCAGTGCCCCCAGTTCCCCTCCCAGTGCCCCCAGTTCACCCTCCCAGTACAAACCAGTTCCACCCCGTCGATTGCCTCCCACTCACCCCAGTTCCTCCCAGTCCCTCCCAGTGTCCCCAGTTCACCTCTGGCTCTGTCCCAGTATGGCCCAGTGGCCTCCCAGTTCCCTCTCAGTGCTCCCAGTGCCCCCCAGTTCATCCCAGTCCCTTCCAGTTCACCTCCAGCTCTGTCCCAGTATGGCCCAGTCGCCTCCCAGTGCCTCCCAGTTCACTCCCAGTTCCTCCCAGTTAACCCCGGTTCACTCCCAGTGTCTCCCAGTGACCTCCAATGACCTCCCAGTGCCTCCCAGTTCATCCCAGTTCTCTCCCAGTGTCCCCCAGTTCATCCCAGTTCATTCCCAGCGCCCTCCAGTCCAAACCAGTACGAACCAGTGGCCAACAGTAGCAGCGGCAGCGCCCTCCCAGTGCCCTCCCAGTGCCCCCCAGTCCAAACCAGTCCAAACCAGTACGAACCAGTGGCCAGCAGCAGCAGCGGCAGTGCCCTCCCACTGCCCCCTAGTCCAAACCAGTCCAAACCAGTGCAAACCAGTGGCCAGCAGCAGCAGCGGCAGCACCCTCCCAGTGCCCCCCAGTCCAAACCAGTACAAACCAGTGGCCAGCAGCAGCAGCGGCAGCGCCCTCCCAGTGCCCCCCAGTCCAAACCAGTACAAACCAGTGGCCAGCAGCAGCAGCGGCAGCGCCCTCCCAGTGCCCCCCCCGTGCCCCCCAGTCCAAACCAGTCCAAACCAGTCCAAACCAGTACAAACCAGTGGCCAGCAGCGGCAGCGCCCTCCCAGTGCCCCCCCCGTGCCCCCCAGTCCAAACCAGTCCAAACCAGTCCAAACCAGTGGCCAGCAGCAGCAGGGGCAGCGCCCTCCCAGTGCCCCCCAGTCCAAACCAGTCCAAACCAGTCCAAACCAGTGGCCAGCAGCAGCAGGGGCAGCGCCCTCCCAGTGCCCCCCAGTCCAAACCAGTACAAACCAGTACAAACCAGTGGCCAGCAGCAGCAGGGGCAGCAGGCGCTCCATGGGAGGAGGAGGAGGGCGAGGAAGGAGCCGCTGCCTTTAAATCCCCGCGGAGCTGCCCCGGCCGGTCCGGCCGGCGCCACTCCCAGTGCCTCCCAGTGCCTCCCAGTTCAGCCCAGTTCAGCCCAGTTCAGCCCTGCGCACTCCTGGGGCCCCCCACAGGGCCTCCCAGTTCAGCCCAGTGACTCCCAGTTCAGCCCAGGGCCCCTAAGTGGCTTTTCCTGTCCCGCCCAGTTCAGCCCAGTTCAGCCCAGTGACTCCCAGTTCAGCCCAGTTCAGCCCAGTGCCTCCCAGTAACTCCCAGTTCAGCCCAGTTCAGCCCAGGGCCCCTAAGTGCCTTTTCCTGTCCCGCCCAGTTCAGCCCAGTGACTCTCAGTTCAGCCCAGTTCAGCCCAGTGCCTCCCAGTAACTCCCAGTTCAGCCCAGTTCAGCCCAGGGCCCCTAAGTGCCTTTTCCTGTCCCGCCCAGTTCAGCCCAGTTCAGCCCAGTGACTCCCAGTTCAGCCCAGCGACTCCCAGTTCAGCCCAGCTCAGCCCAGGGCCCCTAAGTGCCTTTTCCTGTTCTGCCCAGTTCAGCCCAGTTCAGCCCAGTTCAGCCCAGTTCAGCCCTGCACACTCCTGGGGCCCCCCACAGGGCCTCCCAGTTCAGCCCAGTGCCCTCCCAGTTCAACCCAGTGCCTCCCAGTTCAGCCCAGGGTCCCTAAGAGCCTTTTCCTGTCCCGCCCAGTTCAGCCCAGTTCAGCCCAGTGCCTCCCAGTTCAGTCCAGCACACTCCTGGGGCCCCCCACAGGGCCTCCCAGTTCAGCCCAGTGACTCCCAGTTCAACCCAGTTCAGCCCAGTGCCTCCCAGTTCAGCCCAGGGTCCCTAAGAGCCTTTTCCTGTCCCGCCCAGTTCAGCCCAGTTCAGCCCAGTGCTCCTAAGTGCCTTTTCCAGTTCCTCCCAGTTCCTCCCAGTTCAGCCCTGTGCACTCCTGAGGCCCCCCACAGGGCGTCCCAGTTCAGCCCAGTTTAGCCCAGTGCCTCCCAGTTCAGCCCAGTGCTCTTAAGCGGCTTTTCCAGTCCCTCCCAGTTCAGCCCAGTTCAGTCCCCCACATCCCTCCCAGTCCCCCCCAATCCTCCCAGTGCTCCCCAGTCCCTCCCAGTCCCCTCCCAGTGCCCCCCAATCCCTCCCAGTCCCTCCCAATCCCTCCCAGTCCCCTCCAAGTTCCTCTCAGTCCCATCCCGGTCCCTCCCAGTTTATCCCAGTTCATCCCAGTCCCTCCCAGTACTCCCAGCACAGTTTTGGCTGTGCCGCAGGTGTTTGGGACATCAGGTCTACCCCGGGTGTGACATGAGGAGGGGCGCGGATTTTGGGGGAAATTGCAGGGATTTTGGGGATGCCAGGAACTCTTGGGGTTTCCCAAATTTTCGGAGAGGGTCCCAAATTTTTTGGGGGGTTCCAGGTGTGCGGAACGGATTTTTTGGGGGGTCTCAGGTGATTTTGGGGGGGGTGCGAGGTGTTTGGGACATCAGGTCTACCCCGGGTGTGAAATGAGGAGGGGCGCGGATTTTGGGGGAAATTGCAGGGATTTTGGGGATGCCAGGGATTTTTGTGGGGGCCCCAAATTTTCGAGGGGGATTCCCAAATTTTCGCGGAGGGTCCCAAATTTTTTGGGGGGGTCCCAGGTGTGCGGAGAGGATTTTTAGGGGTCTCAGGTAATTTTTAGGGCGTCCAGGTGTTTGGGACATCAGGTCTACCCCGGGTTTGAAATGAGGAGGGGCGCGGATTTTGGGGGAAATTGCAGGGATTTTGGGGATGCCAGGGATTTTTGTGGGGGTCCCAAATTTTCGAGGGGGATTTCCAAATTTTCGGGGAGGGTCCCAAACTTTTTGGGGGGGTCCCAAGTGTGCGGAGAGGATTTTTAGGGGTCTCAGGTAATTTTTAGGGTGTCCAGGTGTTTGGGACATCAGGTCTACCCCGGGTGTGAAATGAGGAGGGGCGCGGATTTTGGGGGAAATTGCAGGGATTTTGGGGGATGCCAGGGATTTTTGTGGGGGCCCCAAATTTTCGAGGGGGATTCCCAAATTTTCGGGGAGGGTCCCAAATTTTTCGGGGAGGGTCCCAAATTTTTTGGGGGGTCCCAGGTGTGCGGAACGGATTTTTTAGGGGGGGTTTCATGGGACTTTAGAGGGGGTTGCGACGGTGTTTGGGACATCAGGTCTACCCCGAGTGTGAAATGAGGAGGGGCGCGGATTTTGGGGGAAATTGCAGGGATTTTGGGGATGCCAGGGATTTTTGTGGGGGCCCCAAATTTTCGAGGGGGATTCCCAAATTTTCGCGGAGGGTCCCAAATTTTTTGGGGGGGTCCCAGGTGTGCAGAGAGGATTTTTAGGGGGCTCAGGTAATTTTTAGGGCGTCCAGGTGTTTGGGACATCAGGTCTACCCCGGGTGTGAAATGAGGAGGGGCGCGGATTTTGGGGGAAATTGCAGGGATTTTGGGGATGCCAGGGATTTTTGTGGGGGTCCCAAATTTTCGAGGGGGATTTCCAAATTTTCGGGGAGGGTCCCAAACTTTTTGGGGGGGTCCCAGGTGTGCGGAGAGGATTTTTAGGGGTCTCAGGTAATTTTTAGGGTGTCCAGGTGTTTGGGACATCAGGTCTACCCCGGGTTTGAAATGAGGAGGGGCGCGGATTTTTGGGGGAAATTGCAGGGATTTTGGGGGATGCCAGGGATTTTTGTGGGGGTCCCAAATTTTCGAGGGGGATTCCCAAATTTTCGGGGAGGGTCCCAAATTTTTCGGGGAGGGTCCCAAATTTTTTGGGGGGTCCCAGGTGTGCGGAACGGATTTTTTGGGGGGGTTTCATGGGACTTTGGAGGGGGTTGCGACGGTGTTTGGGACATCAGGTCTACCCCGGGTGTGAAATGAGGAGGTGCGCGGATTTTTGGGGGAAATTGCAGGGATTTTGGGGGATGCCAGGGATTTTTGGGGTGGTGCCAAATTTTTTGGGGGGGTTCCCAAATTTTTGCGGGGGGGCCCGGCTGAGGCTCCCGGGCCGCGGTGCCCCAGCCCCACCCGTTCTTTGCTCAGCAATTACCGGGGGGGGGAACCGGACCCGGAACCGGACACGGGGGGGGCCCAAATTCCAGAGGGGGGGGGGGGTTGGGAATTCCCGGGAATTTTGGGAGGGGGGGAATGGGGTCCCTGGGTGCTCCCCCCCAGTTTTTGGGTGCCCCCCCAATTTTTGGGTGCCCCCCGGGTCTCATTGGTGCCCCCCAAAATTTTTGTGCCCCCCTCCATTTTAGGGTCCTTGGGTGCCCCCCCCATTTTCGGACGTCCCCCAAATTTTGGGTGCCCCCCCCCCACCCCGGTCCCACGGGTGCCCCCCAATTTTTGGGTGTCCCCCTCCTCTTTTGGGGTCCTTGGGTGCCTCTCCCAATTTTTGGGTGCCTCCCGCAAATTTTGGGTGCCCCCCTCCCATTTCGGGATCCCGGAGTGCCCCCCCCAAATTTTCAGGTGCACCCCTCGATTTTTGGGTGCCCTCCCCAGTCTCATGGGTGCCCCCCCCAATTTTTGGGTGCCCCCCCATTTCCCACAGGTGCTCCCCCAATTTTTGGGGTCCTTGGCTGCCCCCCAAATTTTGGGTGCCCCCCCCATTTCGGAATCCCTGGGTGCCCCCCCCCAATTTTTGGGTGCCCCCCCATTTTGGGATCCCTGGGTGCCTCCTCCCCTATTTTTGGGTGCCTCCCCCCCCCAAATTTTGGGTGCCCCCCCCGATTTTTGGGTGCCCCCCCCCCCGTCATTGTTCCCAGAACAAAGCTCCCAATTATCCCGAGCAGGGAGCGGAGGGACCCGGGGGGGGGGCGGGGGAAAATGGGGGAAAACGGGGGGGGAATGGGGGGAAAATGGGAAAAAATGGGGGAAAAATTGGGGTAATTTGGGGGAAAAATGGGAAAATTGGGGAAAAATTGGGGAAAACGGGGGGGAAATGGGAAAAATGGGGGGGGGAAATTGGGGGGGAATGGGAAAAATGGGGGGAAATGGGGAGAAATGGGAAAAATTGGGGTGATTTGGGGGGAAAATGGGAAAATTGGGGGGAAATGGGAAAAATTGGGGGGGAAGGGAAAATTGGGGGGAAAACTTGGGGTAATTTGGGGGGAAAATGGGAAAAATGGGGGGAAAAATTGGGGAAATTGGGGGGAAATGGGGAAACTGGGGGGAAATGGGAAAATTTTGGGGGAAAATGGGGGAATTGGGGGGAAATGGGGGGAAATGAGGGGGAGAATGGGAAGAATGAGGGGAAATGGGAAAGATGGGAAAAATTGGGGGAAAAATGGGGTAATTTGGGGGGAAATGGGAAAATTGGGGGAAAACGGGGGGAACTGGGGGGGAACTGGGAAAATCGGGGGAATTTTGGGGTAATTTGGGGGGAAAATGGGAAAATTGGGGGAAAACGGGGGAAACTGGGGGGGAACTGGGAAAATCGGGGGAATTTGGGGGGGGGAGAAATGTGAAAATTGGGGAGAAGTGGGAAAAATTGGGGGAAAATAGGAAAATTGGGGGAAATGGGAAAATCGGGAATTTGGGGGGAAAACGGGGATAAGTGGGGCAAAATGAGAAAATTTGGGGGGGAAGGGAAAATTGGGGGAAAATTGGGGGGAAATTGGGGGGAAACGGGGAGAAATTGGGGAGAAAATTGGAAAATTGAGGGGGAAAATGGGAAAATTGGGGGGAAATGGGAAAATTGGGGGGAAATGGAGGGAATTGGGGGGAAAATGGGAAAAACTGGGGGAAGGGAAAACTGGGGGGAAAATTGGGGTAATTTGGGGGGGAAATGGGAAAATTGGGGGGAAATGGGGGAAATTTGGGGCAAATGGGAAAACTAGGGGAATTTGGGGGGGAATGGGGGAAAGTGGGAGGGAAATGGGAAAAACTGGGGGGAAATGGGAAAAATTGGGGGGAAATTGGAGGGAAAAAGGGGAAAAATTGTGGGAATTTGGGGGAAATGGGAAAATGGAGGGGAAACGGAGCAGAAAAATGGGAAAATTGGCGGGAAAATGGGGAAATTGGTGGGAAAATGGGGAAATTGGTGGGAAAATGGGAAAATTGGTGGGAAAAGGGGGGAAATTGCAGGGGGAAATGGAGAGGAAAAAAGGAAAACTTGGGGGAAAGAACGGGAGGTGATGGAGGGGAAAAACTGGGGCAAAAAGAGGGGAAAATGGGAAAATTGGGGGGAAGTGGAGGGGAAAGGGGAAAAATGAGAATGGAGGGAACGAGGGGGGAAATGGAGGGAGGGACGGGGAGGGCTGGGGATGGAGGTGGGGATGGAGATGGAGATGAAGATGAAGATGAAGATGAAGATGAAGATGAAGATGAAGATGAAGATGGAGGTGAAGGAATGGACGGATGAGGATGAGGATGGAGATGAAGGAAGGAACAGAGAAATGAGGATGGACAAGGATGAAGATGAAGGTGAAGATGAAGGTGAAGATGAAGGTGAAGATGAAGATGAAGATGAAGATGAAGGTGAAGATGAGGATGAAGGAATGGATGGGAAGGGACGAGGATGAGGATGGAGATGATGATGAAGGTGATGAGGATGAAGATGAAGATGAAGGAAAGGATGGGCAGGGATGGGATGAGGATGAGGATGAGGATGAGGTGAGGATGAGGATGGAGATGAAGGAAGGAACAGAGAAATGAGGATGGACAAGGATGAAGATGAAGGTGAAGATGAAGGTGAAGATGAAGGTGAAGGTGAAGATGAAGGTGAAGATGAGGATGAAGGAATGGATGGGAAGGGACGAGGATGAGGATGGAGATGATGATGAAGGTGATGAGGATGAAGATGAAGATGAAGGAAAGGATGGGCAGGGATGGGATGAGGATGAGGATGAGGATGAGCATGAAGGTGAAGGAACAGACGAGTGGGGATGGATGAAGATGAGGATGAGGATGAAGGAATGGATGGGATGGAAAGGGATGAGGATGAGGATGAGGTGAGGATGAGGATGGAGATGAAGGAAGGAACAGAGAAATGAGGATGGACAAGGATGAAGATGAAGGTGAAGATGAAGGTGAAGATGAAGATGAAGATGAAGGTGAAGATGAAGGTGAAGATGAGGATGAAGGAATGGATGGGAAGGGACGAGGATGAGGATGGAGATGATGATGAAGGTGATGAGGATGAAGATGAAGATGAAGGAAAGGATGGGCAGGGATGGGATGAGGATGAGGATGAGGATGAGCATGAAGGTGAAGGAACAGACGAGTGGGGATGGATGAAGATGAGGATGAGGATGAAGGAATGGATGGGATGGAAAGGGATGAGGATGAGGATGAGGTGAGGATGAGGATGGAGATGAAGGAAGGAACAGAGAAATGAGGATGGACAAGGATGAAGATGAGGATGAGGATGAGGATGAAGGTGAAGGAACAGATGAGTGGGGATGGATGAAGATGAAGATGAAGATGAGGATGAAGGAATGGATGGGAAGGGACGAGGATGAGGATGGAGATGAAGATGAGGATGAAGGGAAGGATGAGGATGAGGATGAGGATGAAGGAATGGCCGGGTGTGGGATGGATGCGGGGAGGGAAGGAGAGAGGGATCGTCAGAGGAACCATAGTGGGAAGGATCCCAGTTCATCCCAGTCCATCCCAGTCCATCCCAGTTCATCCCAGTCCCCCCCAGTCCATCCCAGTCCCTCCCAATCCCCTCCCAGTCCATCCCAGTCCACCCCAGTCCCCTCCCAGTCCATCCCAGTCCCCCCCAGTCCCTCCCAGTCCATCCCAGTCCACCCTAGAACATCCCAGTCCACCCCAGCCCATCCCAGTCCCTCCCAGTCCATCGCAGTCTTCCCCAGTCCCTCCCAGTCCCCTCCCAGTCCCTCCCAGTCCCCCCCAGTCCATCCCAGTCCACCCCAGTCCATCCCAGTCCCTCCCAGTCCATCCCAGTCTTCCCCAATCCATCCCACTCCCCCCCAGTCCACCCCAGTCCCTCCTAGTCCATCCCAGTTCATCCCAGTCCCTCCCAATCCCCTCCCAGTCCACCCCAGTCCCTCCCAATCCCCTCCCAGTCCACCCCAGTCCATCCCAGTCCACCCCAGTCTGTCCCATTAAGGCCCCCCCTCCCCCTTCCAGATCTTATCTCGCTCTCCCCCAGCCCCTCCCCCCCCCCGATCTTATCTCTGATATCCCAGAGGGGCGTGGCCGGGGGCGTGGCCGGGGGCGTGGCCGGGGGGCGTGGCCGGCTCCCATTGGCCGAGGCGGCTCCAGGGATCCCTTAAAAACCCCGGGAATTCCTGGGGGAGCCGGAGCCGGGGAAGGTGAGGCTGGGGGGGGAGGGGTCCCCCCAAATTTTGGGGGGGATTTTGGGGTCGGGAGGGTTCCCCCGGGATTTTGGGGAGGATTTTTGGGGGGATTTTGGGGGGGATTTTGGGGGTCGGGGTGGTTCCCTTCGGTTGGGGGGGGGGCGGAATTTACGGCGTCTCCCCCCTAAATTGGGGGGATTTTGGGGGTCCTCCCGGAATTTGGGGGGGATTTTTGGGGTCCTCCTGGAATTTGGGGGGGACTTTTGGGGTCGGGAGGGTCCCAAATCCCGGGGTTCCCCCCCCTTTTCTCACGCCCCTCCCCCCACGGGCAGATGGGGCCCCCCCGGACTTTGCTCCTCTGGGCCTGGGTCCTGCTCGGCTGCCGTGAGTCCCAAATCCCGCTGGTTTCCACCCAAATCCCGCTTTTCCCCCCCCCCAAATCCCGCTTTTCCCCCCCCCCAAATCCCGCTTTTTCCCACCCAAATCCCTCCTTTTCTCCCCCCAAATCCCACTTTTCCCCACCCAAATCCCGCTTTTTCCCCACCCAAATCCCGCTTTTCCCCCACCCAAATCCCGCTTTTTCCCCACCCAAATCCCGCTTTCTCCCACCCAAATCCCGCTTTTTCCCACCCAAATCCCGCTTTTTCCCCACCCAAATCCCGCTTTCTCCCACCCAAATCCCGCTTTCTCCCACCCAAATCCCGCTTTCTCCCACCCAAATCCCGCTTTTTCCCACCCAAATCCCGCTTTTTCCCCACCCAAATCCCGCTTTTTTTCCCCACCCAAATCCCGCTTTTTTTTCCCACCCAAATCCCGCTTTTCCCACCTCAAATCCCGCTTTTCCCCCACCCAAATCCCGCTTTTCCCCCACCCAAATCCCGCTTTTTCCCCACCCAAATCCCGCTTTTATCCCCCCCAAATCCCGCTTTCTCCCACCCAAATCCCGCTTTTTCCCACCCAAATCCCGCTTTTCCCCCCCCAAATCCCGCTTTTTCCCACCCAAATCCCTCCTTTTCCCCACTCAAATCCCGCTATTTCCCCACCCAAATCCCGCTTTTTTCCCCCCAAATCCCGCTTTTTCCCCACCCAAATCCCGCTTTTCCCCCACCCAAATCCCGCTTTTCCCACCCCAAATCCCGCTTTTCCCACCCCAAATCCCGCTTTTCCCCACCCAAATCCCGCTTTTTTCCCCACCCAAATCCCGCTTTTTTCCCCACCCAAATCCCGCTTTTCCCCCACCCAAATCCCGCTTTTCCCACCCAAATCCCGCTTTTTTCCCACCCCAAATCCCGCTTTTCCCCCCCCAAATCCCGCTTTTTCCCCACCCAAATCCCGCTTTTCCCCACCCAAATCCCGCTTTTTCCCACCCCAATCCCGCTTTTCCCCACCCAAATCCCGCTTTTTCCCACCCAAATCCCACCCTGCCCCTCCCCCCACCCGGCTCCACCCGCCCCGCCCATCGCCAGCTCCAAATTTGGTGATTTCTGACCCAAATCCGGCATTTCCAGCCCCAAACCCGCCATTTCTGACCTGGATTTGGCCTTTCCAGCCCCAAATTCCACATTTGCACCTCAAACTCGGCACTTCCAGCCCCAAATTTGGCATTTCCAGCCCCAAAAGTCCCATTTCTGCCCCCAAATCCCCCGATTCCACCCCAAAAATCCCCATTTCCATCCCCAAATTCCACCTTTCCGTCTTCAAATCCCCCATTCCCGCCCCAAATTCCCCATTTCCCCTCCAAATTCCCCATTTCCAGCCCCAAATCCCCCTTTCTCACCCCAATTTCCCCCTAAATCCCCCATTTCCTCAATTTTTGGCCCCAAATCGCCTGATTTCCTCCCCAAATTCGCACATTTTTCCCCATTTCCAGCCCCAAATTCCTCCGTTTTCCCTCTTTTTTCCCCAAATCCACCCAAATCCCCCCATTTTCCCCATTTTTCTCCAAATTCCTCCAATTTTCCCCCCAAATTCCCCCAATTTTCCCAATTTTCCCTCCAAATCCCCCCATTTCCAGCCCCAAATTCCCCATTTCCCAACCAAAATTCCCCGTTTTCCTCATTTCCAGCCCCAAATCCCCCCAATTTCCCCCATTTTTCCCCATTTCCCCCAATTTTCCCCATTTCCCCCCACTTTTCCCTCCAAATTCCCCCATTTCCCCCATTCCCACCTCCAAATTCCCCATTTCCCCCCAACAATTCCCCATTTCTCTCATTTCCAGCCCCAAATCCCCCCAATTTTCCCCCAAATCCCCCAAATCCCCCCAAATTCCCCCAATTTTCCCCATTCTCCCCCAATTTTCCCCATTCTCCCCCAATTTTCCCTCCAAATCCCCCCATTTCCAGCCCCAAATTCCCCATTTCCCAACCAAAATTCCCCCTTTTCCTCATTTCTAGCCCCAAATCCCTCCAATTTCCCCCTTTTTCCCCCAATTTCCCCCATTTTTCCTCATTTCCCCCCATTTCCCCAATTTTCCTCATTTCCAGCCCCAAATCCCCCCATTCTCCCCCATTTTTCTCCAAATTCCTCCAATTTTTCCCCCAAATTCCCCCACTTTTCCCAATTTTCCCCCCAAATTCCCCCATTTCCCCCATTCCCCCCCCCAAATTCCCCATTTTTCTCATTTCCAGCCCCAAATCCCCCCAATTTTTCCCCAAATCCCCCCAATTTTCCCCAAATTCCCCATTTCCCCCCAAAAAATCCCCATTTCTCTCATTTCCAGCCGCAAATCCCCCCAATTTTCCCCAAATCCCCCCAAATCCCCCCAAATTCCCCCACTTTTCCCAATTTTCCCCCCAAATTCCCCCATTTCCCCCATTCCCACCTCCAAATTCCCCATTTCCCCCCAAAAATTTCCCCATTTCTCTCATTTCCAGCCCCAAATCCCCATAATTTTCCCCCAAATCCCCCCAATTTTCCCCATTTCCCCCCAAATTCCCCCAATTTTCCCGATTCTCCCCCAATTTTCCCTCCAAATCCCCCCATTTCCAGCCCCAAATTCCCCATTTCCCAACCAAAATTCCCCATTTTCCTCATTTCCAGCCCCAAATCCCCCCAATTTCCCCCTTTTTCCCCAATTTTCCCCATTTTTCCTCATTTCCCCCCATTTCCCCAATTTTCCTCATTTCCAGCCCCAAATCCCATTTCCCCCCATTTTTCTCCAAATTCCTCCAATTTTTCCCCCAAATTCCCCCACTTTTCCTAATTTTCCCCCCAAATTCCCCCATTTCCCCCATTCCCACCCCCAAATTCCCCATTTCTCCCCAAAAAATTCCCCATTTCTCTCATTTCCAGCCGCAAATCCCCCAATTTTTCCCCAAATCCCCCCAATTTTCCCCAAATTCCCCCATTTCCAGCCCCAAATTCCCCCAATTTTCCCTCCAAATTCCCCCATTTCCCCCATTCCCACCTCCAAATTCCCCCTTTCCCCAAAAAAATTCCCCATTTCTCTCATTTCCAGCCCCAAATCCCCCCAATTTTCCCCCAAATCCCCCCAAATCCCCCCAATCTTCCCCATTCTCCCCCAATTTTCCCTCCAAATCCCCCCATTTTTCCCCCAAATTCCCCGTTTTTCTCCTTTCCAGTCCCAAATCCCCCCATTTTTTCCCCAATTTTCCCCAATTCCCCCCATTTTTCCCCCATTCCCAGGTGCCGAGCCCCTCTCCTGGAGCGGCTGCTCCGGCGTCGCCTGCGGCCCCTCCGGCACCTGCCAGGTCACCGACGTGGGACCCGCGCTGCGTCCCCGTCCCCTCGTGTGCCAACGTCCGGTGTGGCGAGGGGACGTGGTGCAAGATGGCCGGAGGGTGGCCCAGATGTGTCCCCGTCCCCTCGTGTGCCAACGTCCGGTGTGGCGAGGGGACGCGGTGCAAGATGGCCGGAGGGTGGCCCAGGTGTGTCCCCGTCCCCTCGTGTGCCAACGTCCGGTGTGGCGAGGGGACGCGGTGCAAGATGGCCGAAGGGTGGCCCAGATGTGTCCCCGTGCCCTCGTGTGCCAACGTCCGGTGTGGCGAGGGGACGCGGTGCAAGATGGCCGGAGGGTGGCCCAGATGTGTCCCCATCCCCTCGTGTGCCAACGTCCGGTGCGGCGAGGGGACGCGGTGCAAGATGGCCGAAGGGTGGCCCAGATGTGTCCCCATCCCCTCGTGTGCCAACGTCCGGTGCGGCGAGGGGACGCGGTGCAAGATGGCCGAAGGGTGGCCCAGATGTGTCCCCATCCCCTCATGTGCCAACGTCCGGTGCGGCGAGGGGACACGGTGCAAGATGGCCGAAGGGTGGCCCAGGTGTGTCCCCGTGCCCTCGTGTCCCCTGGCCGGCTGTCCCCGGTGCGAGATGGCCGACGGGTGGCCGCGCTGTGTCCGGCGTCACCGCCGGGGCCTTTCGTGTCCCCGGTGTCCCCCGGGCACCGCGTGTGACGTCAGCGCTGGGTGGCCCCGGTGTGTCCCCACCAAGGTGTCCCCAAGGGCCTGCGGTGACCTCCGGTGTCCCCAGGGCACCGGGTGTCAGGTGGTGGACGGTGACCCCCGGTGCGTCCATCACCCGCCCTCGTGTGACGACATCCGGTGTCCCAAGGGCTCCTCGTGTCACCTCATCAATGGGTGGCCACAGTGTGTCCAGACCAAGGTGTCCCCAAGGCCACCGTCCTGCCAGGACCTCCACTGTCCCCAAGGGACCTCGTGCCAGATGACCAATGGTCAACCCCGGTGTGTCCAGACACGGATGTCCATCAAGAGTCCATCTTGTGCTGACCTTCAATGTCCCCAAGGAACCAACTGTCAGATGAGCGATGGTCAACCTCAGTGTGTCCATCACCCACCGTCCTGCCAGGACGTCCAGTGTCCCAAGGACACCTCGTGTCACATGCTCAGTGGTCAACCCCGGTGTGTCCAGACCAAGACGTCCATCAAGAGTCCATCTTGTGCTGACCTCCACTGTCCCAAGGACACCACGTGTCACATGGTGGATGACCAACCCCGGTGCGTCCATCACCCGCCCACCTGCCAGGACATCCACTGTCCCAAGGGCTCCTCGTGTCACCTCATCAATGGGTGGCCACAGTGTGTCCAGACCAAGGTGTCCCCAAGGCCACCGTCCTGCCAGGACCTCCACTGTCCCCAAGGGACCTCGTGCCAGATGACCGATGGTCAACCCCGGTGTGTCCAGACACGGATGTCCATCAAGAGTCCATCTTGTGCTGACCTTCAATGTCCCCAAGGAACCTCATGCCAGATGACCAATGGTCAACCCCGGTGTGTCCAGACACGGATGTCCATCAAGAGTCCATCTTGTGCTGACCTCCACTGTCCCCAAGGAACCTCATGCCAGATGACCAATGGTCAACCATGGTGTGTCCATCACCCACCATCCTGCCATGACGTCCAGTGCTCCAAGGACACCTCATGTCACATGGTCAGTGGTCAACCACGGTGTGTCCATACCAAGACGTCCATCAAGAGTCCATCTTGTGCTGACCTCCACTGTCCCCAAGGGACCTCGTGCCAGATGACCGATGGTCAACCCCGGTGTGTCCATCCCCTGCCCACATGTGACAATGTCCAGTGCAGGAAGGGGATGATGTGCCAGACGGACAATGGATGGCCGCGGTGTGTCCCCACCAAGGTGTCCCCAAGGAGACCTTCCTGCAGTGACCTCCACTGTCCACAAGGAACCTCATGCCAGATGACCGATGGGTGGCCCCAGTGTGTCCATCGGCGACCATCGTGTCACGATGTCCAGTGCCAGAAGGGCTCCCTGTGCCAGATGGACAATGGGTGGCCGCGGTGTGTCCCCACCAAGGTGTCCCCAATGGGACCTTCCTGCCACAATGTCCAGTGCTCCAAGGACACCTCGTGTCACATGGTCAATGGTCAACCAAGGTGTGTCCAGACCAAGACGTCCATCAGGAGACCTTCCTGCAGTGACCTCCACTGTCCCCAGGGCACCCAATGTAAGATGACCGATGGGTGGCCGCAGTGTGTCCACTACTCTTCATCCTGCCATGATGTCCACTGTCCCAAGGACACCTCATGTCACATGGTCAGTGGTCAACCCCGGTGTGTCCAGACCAAGACGTCCATCAAGAGTCCATCTTGTGCTGACCTTCACTGTCCCCAAGGAACCAACTGTCAGATGACCGATGGTCGACCCCAGTGTGTCCATCCCCTGCCCACATGTGACAATGTCCAGTGCAGGAAGGGGATGATGTGCCAGATGGACAATGGGTGGCCGCGGTGTGTCCCCACCAAGGTGTCCCCAATGGGACCTTCCTGCCACAATGTCCAGTGTCCCAAGGACACCTCATGTCACATGGTCAATGGTCAACCCCAGTGTGTCCAGACCAAGATGTCCATCAAGAATCCATCTTGTGCTGACCTCCACTGTCCCCAAGGAACCAACTGTCAGATGACCGATGGTCGACCAAGGTGTGTCCACAACCGGCCATCGTGTGCCAAAGTCCAGTGCCAGAAGGACACCGCGTGTCAGATGATTGATGGGTGGCCACGGTGTGTCCAGCCCAAGGTGACCCCAAGGCCACGGTCCTGCAGTGACCTCCACTGTCCCAAGGACACCACGTGTCACATGGTGGATGACCAACCCCGGTGCGTCCATCACCCGCCCACCTGCCAGGACATCCACTGTCCCAAGGGCTCCTCGTGTCACCTCATCAATGGGTGGCCACAGTGTGTCCAGACCAAGGTGTCCCCAAGGCCACCGTCCTGCCAGGACCTCCACTGTCCCCAAGGGACCTCGTGCCAGATGACCGATGGTCAACCCCGGTGTGTCCAGACATGGATGTCCATCAAGAGTCCATCTTGTGCTGACCTCCACTGTCCCCAAGGAACCTCATGCCAGATGACCAATGGTCAACCATGGTGTGTCCATCACCCACCATCCTGCCACGATGTCCAGTGTCCCAAGGACACCTCGTGTCACATGGTCAATGGTCAAGCAAGGTGTGTCCAGACCAATACATCCATCAGAAGACCTTCCTGTGGTGACCTCCACTGTCCCCAGGGCACCCAATGTAAGATGACCAATGGGTGGCCCCAGTGTGTCCACTACTCTCCATCCTGCCATGATGTCCAGTGTCCCAAAGACACCTCGTGTCACATGGTCAGTGGTCAACCCCGGTGTGTCCAGACCAAGACGTCCATCAGGAGACCTTCCTGCCGTGACGTCCAGTGCTCCAAGGACACCACCTGCAAGATGACCGATGGGTGGCCACAATGTGTCCATGACCCACCCTCGTGTCACGATGTCCAGTGCTCCAAGGACACCTCGTGTCACGTGGTCAGTGGTCACCCTCAGTGTGTCCAGACCAAGATGTCCATCAGGAGACCATCATGCAGTGACCTCCACTGCCCACAAGGAACCTCATGCCAGATGACCGATGGGTGGCCGCAGTGCATCCATCAGCGACCATCGTGTAGTGATGTCCAGTGCCAGAAAGGCCACGTCTGCCAGGTCATTGCTGGATGGCCCCAGTGTGTCCCCACCAAGGCGTCCCCAAGGAGACCTTCCTGTAGTGACCTCCACTGTCCCAAGGACACCTCGTGTCACATGGTCAACGGGTGGCCGCGGTGTGTGCAGAGCAAGACGTCCATCAGGAGACCTTCCTGCAGTGACCTCCACTGTCCCCAGGGCACCCAATGTAAGATGACCAATGGGTGGCCCCAGTGTGTCCACTACTCTCCATCCTGCCATGATATCCACTGTCCCAAGGACATCTCGTGTCACATGGTCAGTGGTCAACCAAAGTGTGTCCAGACCAAGACATCCATCAGGAGACCTTCCTGCCGTGACGTCCAGTGCTCCAAGGACACCACCTGCAAGATGACCGATGGGTGGCCACAATGCGTCCATGACCCACCCTCATGTCACGATGTCCAGTGCTCCAAGGACACCTCGTGTCACATGGTCAGTGGTCAACCAAGGTGTGTCCAGACCAAGACGTCCATCAGGAGACCTTCCTGCCGTGACGTCCAGTGCTCCAAGGACACCAACTGCAAGATGACCGATGGGTGGCCACAATGTGTCCATGACCCACCCTCGTGTCACGATGTCCAGTGTTCCAAGGACACCACGTGTCACATGGTCAGTGGGTGGCCAAAATGTGTCCCCACCAAGGTGTCCCCAAGGAGACCTTCCTGCAGTGACCTCCACTGTCCCAAGGACACCTCGTGTCACATGGTCAGTGGTGAACCAAAGTGTGTCCAGACCAAGACGTCCATCAGGAGACCTTCCTGCAGTGACCTCCACTGTCCCCAAGGAACCTCATGCAAGATGACCGATGGGTGGCCCCAGTGTGTCCATCAGAGACCAACGTGTCGGGATGTCCAGTGCCAGAAGGGGACAATGTGTCACGTGGTCAACGGGTGGCCGCAGTGTGTCCAGACCAAGACATCCATCAGGAAACCATCATGCAGTGACCTCCACTGTCCCCAGGGAACCACCTGCAAGATGACCAACGGGTGGCCCCAGTGTGTCCATCAGCGACCATCGTGTAGTGATGTCCAGTGCCAGAAAGGCCACGTCTGCCAGGTCATCGCTGGATGGCCCCAGTGTGTCCCCACCGAGGTGTCCCCAAGGAGACCTTCCTGCAGTGACCTCCACTGTCCCAAGGACACCTCGTGTCACATGGTCAGTGGTCACCCTCAGTGTGTCCAGACCAAGACGTCCATCAGGAGACCTTCCTGCCGTGACATCCAGTGCTCCAAGGACACCACCTGCAAGATGACCGATGGGTGGCCACAATGCGTCCATGACCCACCCTCGTGTCGCGATGTCCAGTGTTCCAAGGACACCTCATGTCACATGGTCAGTGGTCAACCAAGGTGTGTCCCAACCAAGACGTCCATCAGGAGACCTTCCTGCAGTGACCTCCACTGTCCCCAGGGCACCCAATGTAAGATGACCGATGGGTGGCCACAATGCGTCCATGACCCACCCTCGTGTCACAATGTCCAGTGCTCCAAGGACACCTCGTGTCACATGGTCAGTGGGTGGCCACGATGTGTCCCCATCAAGGTGTCCCCAAGGAGACCTTCCTGCAGTGACCTCCACTGTCCCCAAGGAACCTCATGCCAGATGACCGATGGGTGGCCCCAGTGTGTCCATCAGAGACCAACGTGTCGGGATGTCCAGTGCCAGAAGGGGACAATGTGTCACATGGTCGATGGGTGGCCACAGTGTGTCCAGACCAAGACGTCCATCAGGAGACCTTCCTGCAGTGACCTCCACTGTCCCCAGGGCACCCAATGTAAGATGACCAATGGGTGGCCCCAGTGTGTCCATGACCCACCCTCGTGTCACGATGTCCAGTGCTCCAAGGACACCTCGTGTCACATGGTCAGTGGTCACCCTCAGTGTGTCCAGACCAAGACATCCATCAGGAGACCTTCCTGCAGTGACCTCCACTGTCCCCAGGGCACCCAATGTAAGATGACCAATGGGTGGCCCCAGTGTGTCCATCAGCGACCATCGTGTAGTGATGTCCAGTGCCAGAAAGGCCACGTCTGCCAGGTCATCGCTGGATGGCCCCAGTGTGTCCCCACCGAGGTGTCCCCAAGGAGACCTTCCTGCAGTGACCTCCACTGTCCCAAGGACACCTCGTGTCACATGGTCAGTGGTCACCCTCAGTGTGTCCAGACCAAGACGTCCATCAGGAGACCTTCCTGCCGTGACGTCCAGTGCTCCAAGGACACCAACTGCAAGATGACCGATGGGTGGCCACAATGCGTCCATGACCCACCCTCGTGTCGCGATGTCCAGTGTTCCAAGGACACCACGTGTCACATGGTCAGTGGGTGGCCAAAATGTGTCCCCACCAAGGTGTCCCCAAGGAGACCTTCCTGCAGTGACCTCCACTGTCCCAAGGACACCTCGTGTCACATGGTCAGTGGTGAACCAAAGTGTGTCCAGACCAAGACGTCCATCAGGAGACCTTCCTGCAGTGACCTCCACTGTCCCCAAGGAACCTCATGCAAGATGACCGATGGGTGGCCCCAGTGTGTCCATCAGAGACCAACGTGTCGGGATGTCCAGTGCCAGAAGGGGACAATGTGTCACGTGGTCAACGGGTGGCCGCAGTGTGTCCAGACCAAGACATCCATCAGGAAACCATCATGCAGTGACCTCCACTGTCCCCAGGGAACCACCTGCAAGATGACCAACGGGTGGCCCCAGTGTGTCCATCAGCGACCATCGTGTAGTGATGTCCAGTGCCAGAAAGGCCACGTCTGCCAGGTCATCGCTGGATGGCCCCAGTGTGTCCCCACCGAGGTGTCCCCAAGGAGACCTTCCTGCAGTGACCTCCACTGTCCCAAGGACACCTCGTGTCACATGGTCAGTGGTCACCCTCAGTGTGTCCAGACCAAGACGTCCATCAGGAGACCTTCCTGCCGTGACATCCAGTGCTCCAAGGACACCACCTGCAAGATGACCGATGGGTGGCCACAATGTGTCCATGACCCACCCTCGTGTCGCGATGTCCAGTGTCCCAAGGACACCTCGTGTCACATGGTCAGTGGTCAACCAAGGTGTGTCCCAACCAAGACGTCCATCAGGAGACCTTCCTGCAGTGACCTCCACTGTCCCCAGGGAACCACCTGCAAGATGACCAATGGGTGGCCACAGTGTGTCCATGACCCACCCTCGTGTCACGATGTCCAGTGCTCCAAGGACACCTCGTGTCACATGGTCAGTGGTCACCCTCAGTGTGTCCAGACCAAGACATCCATCAGGAGACCTTCCTGCAGTGACCTCCACTGTCCACAAGGAACCAGGTGCAAGATGACCAACGGGTGGCCGCAGTGTGTCCATGACCCACCCTCGTGTCACGATGTCCAGTGTTCCAAGGAAGCCACGTGTCACATGGTCAGTGGGTGGCCAAAATGTGTCCCCACCAAGGTGTCCCCAAGGAGACCTTCCTGCAGTGACCTCCACTGTCCCAAGGACACCTCGTGTCACATGGTCAGTGGTCAACCAAGGTGTGTCCAGACCAAGACGTCCATCAGGAGACCTTCCTGCCGTGACCTCCACTGTCCCCAAGGAACCTCATGCCAGATGACCGATGGGTGGCCCCAGTGTGTCCATCAGAGACCAACGTGTCGGGATGTCCAGTGCCAGAAGGGGACAATGTGTCACGTGGTCAACGGGTGGCCCCAGTGTGTGCAGAGCAAGACGTCCATCAGGAGACCTTCCTGCAGTGACCTCCACTGTCCCCAGGGCACCCAATGTAAGATGACCAATGGGTGGCCCCAGTGTGTCCACTACTCTCCATCCTGCCATGATGTCCAGTGCTCCAAGGACACCTCGTGTCACATGGTCAATGGTCAACCAAAGTGTGTCCAGACCAAGACGTCCATCAGGAGACCTTCCTGCCGTGACGTCCAGTGCTCCAAGGACACCACCTGCAAGATGACCGATGGGTGGCCACAATGTGTCCATGACCCACCCTCGTGTCACGATGTCCAGTGCTCCAAGGACACCTCGTGTCACATGGTCAGTGGGTGGCCACGATGTGTCCCTACCAAGGTGTCCCCAAGGAGACCTTCCTGCAGTGACCTGCACTGTCCCAAGGACACCTCGTGTCACATGGTCAGTGGTCACCCTCAGTGTGTCCAGACCAAGACGTCCATCAGGAGACCTTCCTGCCGTGACCTCCACTGTCCCCAGGGCACCCAATGTAAGATGACCAATGGGTGGCCACAATGTGTCCATGACCCACCCTCGTGTCACGATGTCCAGTGCTCCAAGGACACCTCGTGTCACATGGTCAGTGGTCACCCTCAGTGTGTCCAGACCAAGACGTCCATCAGGAGACCTTCCTGCAGTGACCTCCACTGTCCACAAGGAACCTCATGCCAGATGACCGATGGGTGGCCACAGTGTGTCCATCAGCGACCATCCTGTCAGGACATCCAGTGCTCCAAGGACACCTCGTGTCACATGGTCGATGGGTGGCCACAGTGTGTCCAGACCAAGATGTCCATCAGGAGACCTTCCTGCAGTGACCTCCACTGTCCCCAGGGCACCCAATGTAAGATGACCAATGGGTGGCCGCAGTGTGTCCATCAGCAACCATCCTGCCATGATGTCCAGTGCTCCAAGGACACCACGTGTCACATGATCAGTGGTCAACCGAAGTGTGTCCAGACCAAGACGTCCATCAGGAGACCTTCCTGCAGTGACCTCCACTGTCCCAAGGACACCACCTGCCGGATGACCGATGGGTGGCCGCAGTGTGTCCACCACCCCCTGCCCTGCCGGGGCCTGCGCTGCCTGCGGAGGGTCCGGGATGTCCCTGCCCTCTCCTGCTCCGAGGTCACCTGCGAGCCCGGTGCCACCTGCCAGGTGCTGCAGGGGTGGCCCAGGTGTGTCCCCAAGGTGGCCTCGTGTGATGGTGTCCAGTGTCCACCTGGGTCCACCTGTCAGATGGAGAAATCCACACCCAGGTGTGTCCCCATTGCATCAACCTGCCAGGACCTCACCTGTCCACTTGGATCCACCTGTCTGATGGACAGAGCCACACCCAGGTGTGTCCCCAAAGCTCCGACCTGCCAGGACCTCACCTGTCCACCTGGGTCCACCTGTTGGATGGAGAAATCCACACCCAGGTGTGTCCCCAAAGCTCCGACCTGCCAGGACCTGCATTGTTCACCTGGGTCCACCTGTCGGATGGACAGAGCCATGCCCAGGTGTGTTCCCATCACACCGACCTGCCAGGACCTCACCTGTCCACCTGGATCCTCCTGTCTGATGGACAGAATGACCCCCAGGTGTGTCCCCAAGGTGGCCTCGTGTGATGGTGTCCAGTGTCCACCTGGATCCACCTGTCAGATGGAGAAATCCACACCCAGGTGTGTCCCCATTGCATCAACCTGCCAGGACCTCACCTGTCCACCCGGCTCCACCTGTCAGATGGACAGAATGACCCCCAGGTGTGTCCCCAAGGTGGCCTCGTGTGATGGTGTCCAGTGTCCACCTGGGTCCACCTGTCAGATGGACAGAGCCACACCCAGGTGTGTTCCCATCACACCATCCTGCCAGGACCTGAGTTGTCCACCTGGGTCCACCTGTCAGATGGAGAAATCCACGCCCAGGTGTGTCCCCATTGCACCAACCTGCCAGGACCTGCATTGTCCACCTGGGTCCACCTGTCGGATGGACAGAGCCACACCCAGGTGTGTCCCCAAAGCTCCAACCTGCCAGGACCTCACCTGTCCACCTGGATCCACCTGTCAGATGGAGAAATCCACACCCAGGTGTGTCCCCATTGCATCAACCTGCCAGGACCTCACCTGTCCACCCGGCTCCACCTGTCAGATGGACAGAATGACCCCCAGGTGTGTCCCCAAGGTGGCCTCGTGTGATGGTGTCCAGTGTCCACCTGGGTCCACCTGTCAGATGGACAGAGCCACGCCCAGGTGTGTTCCCATCACACCATCCTGCCAGGACCTGAGTTGTCCACCTGGGTCCACCTGTCAGATGGAGAAATCCACGCCCAGGTGTGTCCCCATTGCACCAACCTGCCAGGACCTGCATTGTCCACCTGGGTCCACCTGTCAGATGGACAGAGCCACGCCCAGGTGTGTTCCCATCACACCATCCTGCCAGGACCTGAGTTGTCCACCTGGGTCCACCTGTCAGATGGAGAAATCCACGCCCAGGTGTGTCCCCACGGCATCGACCTGCCAGGACCTCACCTGTCCACCCGACTCCACCTGTCGGATGGACAGAATGACCCCCAGGTGTGTCCCCATGGCATCGACCTGCCAGGACCTCACCTGCCCACCCGGCTCCACCTGCCAGGACCTGCCCTGCCCACCTGGCCGCCGCTGCCGCCCCACCTGCGCGCCGGCGCCGCCCCTCGTGTGCCACGTCCTGAGCCGGCGCCGCTTCCGCGCCTTCGACGGCCGCACCTGGCGGCTGCCGCTCACCTGTCCCCTGGTGGCCACCTGCGAGGCCTCACCTGCCCTCCAGGTGGCGCTGTCCGGCCAGGTGGGCTCCGGCCCCGGGGCCACCTTCTCGCGAGTGACCGTGGCCGGAGACGGATTCCGGGTGGAGCTGCGGCACGGAGAGGGGACGATGGCCTGGGTGAGTGCGGCACCTGGCCCCAGGTGTGTCCCAGGTGTGTCCCTGTCCCCAGGTGTGCCCCAGGTGTGCCCCTGCCCCCAGGTGTGCCTCAGGTGTGTCCTAGGTGTGTCCCAGGTGTGCCCCTGCCCCCAGGTGTGCCTCAGGTGTGTCCCAGGTGTGTCCCAGATGTCTCACCTGTCCCAGGTGCATCCCCATCCAGGTGTGTCCCAGGTGTGTCCTTGTGCCCAGGTGTGTCCCAGGTGCATCCCCATCCAGGTGTGTCCCAGGTGTGTCCTTGTGCCCAGGTGTGTCCCAGGTGTATCCCAGGTGTGTCCCAGGTGTCTCACCTGTCCCAGGTGTGTCCCAGGTGTGTCCTTGTACCCAGGTGTATCCCAGGTGTCTCACCTGTCCCAGGTGTGTCCCAGGTGTGTCCTTGTGCCCAGGTGTGTCCCAGGTGTATCCGAGGTGTGTCCCAGGTGTCTCACCTGTCCCAGGTGTGTCCCAGGTGCCCTGACCCTCCCTGACCAGCTGTGTCTCACCTATCCCGGGTCTCTCTCACCTCTCCCAGCTGTGTCTCTCACCTGTCCCAGGTGTGTCTCTCACCTGTCCCAGCTGTGTCTCACCTGTCCCAGGTGTGTCTCACCTGTCCCAGGTGTGTCTCTCACCTGTCCCAGCTGTGTCTCTCACCTCTCCCAGCTGTGTCTCTCACCTGTCCCAGGTGTGTCTCTCACCTCTCCCAGCTGTGTCTCACCTGTCCCAGGTGTGTCTCACCTGTCCCAGGTGTGTCTCTCACCTCTCCCAGCTGTGTCTCTCACCTCTCCCAGCTGTGTCTCACCTGTCCCAGGTGTGTCTCACCTGTCCCAGGTGTGTCTCTCACCTCTCCCAGCTGTGTCTCTCACCTGTCCCAGGTGTCTCTCACCTGACCGCCTGTCTCTCACCTGTCCGCAGGTGTCCGGCCGGCGCGTGCGGCTGCCGGCGTCGGTGGCCGGGGGCCGTGTGCGGCTGCGGCGCCGGGGGGGCCAGCGCCAGGTGCTGCTCACCTGGCTGGGGCTGCAGGTGACGCTGGGAGGGGACGGCGCCGTGACCGTGACGGCGCCGGCGGCGGCCGCGGGGCGGCTCTGCGGGGCCTGCGCCGGGCCACGCACCTGCGGCACAGGTGAGTGCCGGGCACCCGGCAGGGCCTCAGGTGAGTCCTGGGGACACCTGAGGGGCCGGGGGGGCTCAGCTGAGTCCCAGGTGAGGGTGGGAGGTCCCAGGTGTGCCCAGGTGTGCCCAGGTGTGGGTGGGAGGTCCCAGGTGTGCCCAAGTGTGCCCCAGCTGTGGGTGGGAAGTCCCAGGTGTGCCCAGGTGTGGGTGGGAGGTCCCAGGTGTATCCCAGGTGGGTCCCAGGTGTCACCAGGTGTCCCCCAGGTGTGCCCAGGTGTGGGTGGGAGGTCCCAGGTGTGCCCAGGTGTGGGTTGGGGCTCCCAGGTGTGTCCCCAGGTGTGGGTAGGAGGTCCCAGGTGTATCCCAGGTGTGTTCCAGGTGTGCCCAGGTGTGGGTTGGGGCTCCCAGGTGTGCCCAGGTGTGCCCAGGTGTGGGTGGAAGGTCCCAGGTGTATCCCAGGTGTGCCCCAGGTGTGGGTTGGGGCTCCCAGGTGTATCCCAGGTGTGCCCAGGTGTGGGTGGGAGGTCCCAGGTGTGCCCAGGTATCCCCAGGTGTCCCCCAGGTGTGCCCAGGTGTGGGCAGGAGGTCCCAGGTGTGCCCAGGTGTGCCCCAGGTGAGGGTGGGAGGCCCCAGGTGTGCCCAGGTATCCCCAGGTGTCCCCCAGGTGTGCCCAGGTGAGGGTGGGAGGTCCCAGGTGTATCCCAGGTGTGCCCCAGGTGAGGGTGGGAGGCCCCAGGTGTGCCCAGGTATCCCCAGGTGTCCCCCAGGTGTGCCCAGGTGTGGGCAGGAGGTCCCAGGTGTGCCCAGGTGTGTCCCCCCCCAGCTGTGGGGGAGGGTCCCGGACACTTTTCTCCCTCCCCCAACCCCTCCCCCCCTTTCTCTCTCTCTCTCTGCCCCTCCCCCCAGCTCCTCCCCCTCGCCCCTCCCCCCCCTCCCCAGGTACCTGCCAGGTGTGGCCGCGGCGCTTCCGCACCTTCGACGGTGCAGGGGGGGCGCTTCCGGAGGGGTGGGGGAGGGGCTGCCCCTCCCCCCTCCTCCTCCTCGCCCGCAGCTGCGCCCCTCCCCCACCCCCCGGCGCCCCTCCCCCACCCCAGCTGGAGGTGACGCTCGGGGACCCCCCCAGAGGGGACGGGGCGGTGACGGTGACGCTGGGACAGCGCAGGTGGCACCTGGGGGAGGGGCGGGCACAGGTGAGGGGAGGGGATGAAGATGATGATGGAGAGGGGGAGGAGGAGGAGGATGATGGAGATGGGTGGAGGAGGAGGAAGAGGAGAACAGGAGGTGGATGAAGATGATGGATGGATGGATGGAGAGGGATGATGGAGGAGGAGGAGGAGGAGGGAGAGGGGGAGGAAGATGGAGAGGATGAAGATGGATGGGTGGAGGAGGAGGAGGAGGGAGGGGGGAGGAGAAGATGATGGAGATGGGTGGAGGAGGAAGAGCAGGAGGGGAGAACAGGAGGTGGATGAAGATGGATGGATGGAGAGGGGTGGAGGAGGAGGAGAAGGAGGAGGAGGGAGAGGGGGAGGAAGATGATGGAGATGATGGAGATGGATGGATGGAGGAGGAGGAAGATGATGGAGATGGAGGAGGAGGAGAACAGGAGGTGGATGAAGATGATGGATGGAGATGGATGGAGGAGGAGGAGGAAGAGGAGGAGGAGGAGGAAGATGATGGAGATGGAGGAGGAGAACAGGAGGTGGATGAAGATGATGATGGATGGATGGAGAGGGATGATGGAGGAGGAGGGAGAGGAGGAAGAGGAGGAGGAGGAGGAGGAGGAACAGGAGGTGGATGAAGATGATGATGGATGGATAGAGATGGATGGAGGAGGAGGAAGAGGAGGAGGAGGAGGAGGGGGATGATGGAGATGGGTGGAGGAGCAGGAAGAGGAGGAGAACAGGAGGTGGATGAAGATGGATGGATGGAGAGGGGTGGAGGAGGAGGAGGAGGAGGGAGGGAGAGGGGGAGGAAGATGGAGAGGATGGAGATGAAGATGGATGGGTGGAGGAGGAGGGAGGGGGGAGGAGAAGATGATGGAGATGGGTGGAGGAGGAAGAGGAGGAGGGGAGAACAGGAGGTGGATGAAGATGGATGGATGGAGAGGGGTGGAGGAGGAGAAGGAGGGAGAGGGGGAGGAGGAGGAAGATGATGGAGATGGAGGAGGAGGAGAACAGGAGGTGGATGAAGATGATGGATGGAGATGGATGGAGGAGGAGGAGGAAGAGGAGGAGGAGGAGGAAGATGATGGAGATGGAGGAGAACAGGAGGTGGATGAAGATGATGATGGATGGATGGAGAGGGATGATGGAGGAGGAGGAGGAGGAGGAAGAGGAGGAGGGGGATGATGGAGATGGGTGGAGGAGGAGGAAGAGGAGGAGAACAGGAGGTGGATGAAGATGATGATGGATGGATGGAGGGGGAGGAGGAGGAGGAGGAGGAAGATGGATATGATGGATGACTGGAGAAGGTTGGATGATGATGATGATGATGACAATGATGACGATGATGATGATGAAGGATGACTAGAGAAGGTTGGATGATGATGATGCTGATGACGATGATGATGGATGAAGGATGACTGGAGAAGGTTGGATGATGACGATGAAGATGAGGATGATGACAATGATGACGATGATGATGATGGATGAACGATGACTGGAGAAGGTTGGATGATGATGATGACGATGAAGATGATGATGATGTTGATGGATGAAGGACGACTGGAGAAGGTTGGATGGAGATGATGATGATGAAGATGCTGCTGCTGCTGCTGATGATGCATGAAGGATGACTAGAGAAGGTTGGATGATGCTGATGCTGATGACAATGATGATGATGGATGAAGGATGACTGGAGAAGGTTGGATGTTGATGATGATGATGATGATGTTGATGGATGAAGGACGACTGGAGAAGGTTGGATGATGATGATGATGAAGATGCTGCTGCTGATGATGATGATGGATGAAGGATGACTGGAGAAGGTTGGATGATGATGATGACGATGAAGATGATGATGATGATGATGGATGAAGGACGACTGGAGAAGGTTGGATGATGATGATGACGATGAAGATGATGATGATGATGATGGATGAAGGACGACTGGAGAAGGTTGGATGATGATGACGATGATGACGATGAAGATGACGCTGCCCCTCCCTCCCTCCCCAGCTGGACGGGGCCGTGCTCCCGCTGCCCTTCTGCCTCCCGGACGGCTCCGTCTGCGTCGGCCCCGCCCCCGGCCGCGCCCTGGTCCTGGTGACCCCTGACCTGCGCGTGGCCACCGGCCCCGGGGCCGTGGTGGCCATCACGGTGTCCCCTCGGCTCCGCAACCGGACCTGTGGCCTCTGCGGGGACTTCGATGGCAGCGCCAAGAATGACCTCGGCGACAGCTGGAGTGACCACGGGGACGGCCGGAGTGACCTCGGGGACGGCCGGAGTGACCACAGGGACAGCGAGAAGTGTCCCCAGGGACGCTGCCGTGAGTGGGACACTGGACAGGGACACGGGGTGGGGGCAGCTGGGACCTTCACGGGTCCTTGCAGGACCTTGATGTGTCCGGCGTGACCTTTGTGTCCATCCCTGACCTCCCTGTGTCCATCCCTGACCTCTGTGTCCATCCCTGTGTCCATCCACGACCTTTGTGTCCATCCATGACCCCTCCATGTGTCCATGAGCTTCTCCGTGACCTTTATGGGTCCAGCCGTGACCTTCTCCACCCGTGTCCATCCATGACCTTTGTGGCCATCCCTGCCCTGTGTCCACCCCTGTGTCCATCCATGACCTGCCCATATCCATCCATGGCCTCGGTGTCCACCTGTGGACCTCTCTGTGTCCATCCATGACCTTTGTGGCCACCCATGACCTCCCTCCATGTCCATCCGCGACCTTTGTGTCCACCCCAGTGTCCACCCATGACCTGTGTCCACCCCAGTGTCCATCATGACCTTTGTGTCCATCCCTGACCCGTGTCCACCCCAGTGACCATCCATGACCTCCTGGTGACCTCCCATGTCCATCCATGACCTTTGTGTCCATCCCTGTGTCCACCCACGACCTTTGTGTCCATCCCCGTGTCCATCCATGACCTCCCCGTGTCCACCCATGACCTCGGGTGACCTCGGGTGACCTCACGGTGACCTCGTGGTGTCCCCCCACAGCCCCCTGGTGTCCCCCGGCCTCCGGCGCCGCCCCTCGGCCCCCCCGGGACCTGAACACGGGTGAGGGGACAGGCGGGGATGAGGATGGTGGGGTGGGATGAAGATGATGAAGATGGTGATGGGATGAAGATGATGGGGGTGGGATGAAGATGAAGATGGTGGTGGTGGGATGATGAAGATGGTGGTGGTGGGATGAAGATGAAGATGGTGGTGGTGGGATGATGAAGATGATGGGGGTGGTGGGATGATGAAGATGGTGGTGGGATGATGATGAAGATTATGGTGGTGGGATGAAGATGGTGATGATGATGGTGATGGGATGAAGATGATGGGGGTGGGATGATGATGAAGATGGTGGTTGGTGGGATGAAGAAGATGGTGGTGGTGGGATGAAGATGATGGTGGTGGGGGTGGGATGATGAAGATGGTGGTGGGATGAAGATGGTGGTGGGATGAAGATGGTGATGATGATGGGATTAGGATGACGATGGTGGTGGTGGGATGAAGATGATGGTGGTGGGATGAAGATGATGGTGGCGGTGGTGGGATGATGAAGATGGTGGTGGGATGAAGATGGTGGTGGGATGATGATGATGATGATGATGGTGATGGGATGATGATGATGGTGATGGGATGAAGATGATGGGGTGGGATGAAGATGAAGATGGTGGTGGGATGGAATGAAGATGATGGGGTGGGATGAAGATGAAGATGGTGGTGGGATGGGATGAAGGTGGTGGTGGGATGGGATGAAGATGGTGGTGGTGGTGACGGGATGATGATGATGGGGGTGGGATGATGATGATGATGGGATGATGATGAAGATTATGGTGGTGGGATGATGGTGGTGGTGGTGGTGGGATGAAGATGGTGATGATGACGATGGGATGAAGATGACGATGGGGCTGGTGGGATGAAGATGGCGGTGATGATGGGATGAAAAGTGGTGGTGGTGGGATGAAGATGATGGTGGGATGAGATGAAGATGATGGTGATGGGATGGGATGGGATGGGATGATGAAGGTGATGATGGTAGTGGTGGGATGGGATGAAGATGGTGGTGGGATAGGATGATGGGATGAAGATGATGATGGGGTGAAGATGATGGTGGGATGGGACAATGGGATGAAGATGATGATTGGATGAAGATGATGGTGGGATGATGGGATGAAGATGATGGTGGTGATGGTGGGATGATGGGATGAAGATGATGGTGATGGTGGGATGTGATGATGGGATGAAGATGATGGTGGTGATGGTGGGATGATGGGATGAAGATGATGGTGATGGTGGGATGGGATGATGGGATGAAGATGATGGTGATGGTAGGATGGGATGACGGGATGAAGATGATGATGGTGGGATGACGGGATGAAGATGATGGTGATGGTGGGATGGGATGATGGGATGAAGATGATGATGGTGGGATGATGGGATGAAGATGATGGTGGGATGGGATGATGGGATGAAGATGGGATGACGGGATGAAGATGATGATGGTGGGATGATGGGATGAAGATGGTGGTGGGATGGGATGATGGGATGAAGATGGGATGACGGGATGAAGATGATGATGGTGGGATGATGGGATGAAGATGACGGTGGTGATGGTGGGATGATGGGATGAAGATGATGGTGGGATGGGATGATAAGATGAAGATGATGGTGATAGTGCGATGGGATGATGGGATGAAGATGATGGTGATGGTGGGATGGGATGACGGGATGAAGATGATGGTGATGGTGGGATGGGATGATGGGATGAAGATGATGGTGATGGTGGGATGGGATGACGGGATGAAGATGATGGTGATAGTGCGATGGGATGATGGGATGAAGATGATGGTGATGGTGGGATGGGATGACGGGATGAAGATGATGATGGTGGGATGATGGGATGAAGATGATGGTGATGGTGGGATGGGATGACGGGATGAAGATGATGATGGTGGGATGATGGGATGAAGATGATGGTGATGGTGGGATGGGATGACAGGACGAAGATGATGACGGGATGAAGGTGATGACGATGACGATGGCGGCACACCGGTGGTGGCGGCCATGGAAGGACCCCTCCCTCACCACCCCCACCCCGTGTCCCCCCCCAGGTCGCCTGCTGGAACCACTGGGAGCACTGGGAGGACCCCTCGGAGCACCACTGGGAGCACTGGGAGGGCCACTGGGAGCACTGGGAGGGCCACTGGGAGGACTGGGGGGGCCACTGGGAGGGCCACTGGGAGCACTGGGAGGGCCACTGGGAGCACTGGGAGGAGCCCTGGGGGGGCCACTGGGAGCACTGGGAGCACCGCTGGCCCCCGGGGCCATCCTGGGGCCACTCCCGGGGGTTCCCCTGGGGCCATAAACCTCAGGGTGGGGGGGAGAGGACAATAAAGCCACTGGTGTCACCTGGGGGTCACTGGTGTCACCTGCGATGGGACTGGGAGGGACTGGGAGGAACTGGGAGGGGTCCCAGGTGTGGGGGGGGGGGGACACCAGGTCTACCCATAGACTTCTATGGGGGGGGGCAACTTTGGGGGGGGCCCAGGTGACATTTTGGGGGTCCCAAATATCTTGGGGGGGGTTCCCAAGTGTTTGGGGGAGTCTGGAGGTGTCATCCAGAGGTGCTGGGGGGGGGGGGTCCCAAATATTTTGGGGAGCACCCATGGGTGCTGGGGAGGGGTCCCAGGTGTGGGGGGGGGGGGACACCAGGTCTACCCATAGACTTCTATGGGGGGGCACTTTGGGGGGCGGGCGCCCAGGTGACATTTTGGGGGTCCCAAATATCTTGGGGGGGGGTCCCAAGTGTTTGGGGGTGTCTGGAGGTGTCACCCAGGGGTGCTGGGGGGGTCCCAAATATTTTGGGGAACACCCATGGGTGCTGGGGAGGGGTCCCAGGTGGGGGGGGGGGGGGGGGACACCAGGTCTACCCATAGACTTCTATGGGGGGGGCAATTTTGGGGGGGGGGGGGGCCCAGGTGACATTTTGGGGGTCCCAAATATCTTGGGGGGGTCCCAAGTGTTTGGGGGTGTCTGGAGGTGTCACCCAGAGGTGCTGGGGGGGTCCCAAATATTTTGGGGAGCACCCATGGGTGCTGGGGAGGGGTCCCAGGTGGGGGGGGGGGGGGGACACCAGGTCTACCCATAGACTTCTATGGGGGGGGGCAATTTTGGGGGGGGGTCCCAGGGGATTCTTGGGGGGGGTCCCTGAGGGGGTTTAGGGGATCCCAGTTGACCTTGGGGTGTCCCCAAAAGCCGGGGGGGTTCCCAGGTGACACTGGGGGGGTCCCAGGTGATTTTGGGGGGGCTCCAGGTGACCTCAGGGGGGGAGGGGTCCTGAATGACCCTGGGTGGGGGGGGTCCCAAAGCAGGGAAATTCTGGTGTCCCCAAATGTCCCCAAATGTCCCCCCCCCCCCCCCCAAAACCGAGGCCCAGGCCCAGTTTTTAACCCTTTATTGGCGCTGCCACCGCGTGCCCTCCCCGCGGGTGACACCCGTGTCCCCTCCCCCGCAGTGTCACCTCCCTGCGCCCCCCCCCTCGGCCCGGTGTCACCAAGAGGGGGGGGTGGGGCACGCTCAGATCTTGCCGGGGAAGGTCCCCTCGTCACGGGCCTCGTCCCACGTGGTCACCTGGGGGGACATCGGGGGGGGGGGTGTTGAAGGTCCTGGGGACACTTTGGGGACACTGAGAGGACCCCGAAGGATTTGGGGACACCCTGGAGACACCTTGGGGATGCTGAGAACCTCGGGGACACCCCTAGGGACACCTTGGGGACACCCTGGGGACACTCTGGGGACCCTCAGGGCCTTGGGGACACCCCATGGGACACCCTGGGGACACTGAAGGGGACCCTCAGGACCTTAGGGACATTCTGGAGACACCCTGGAGACACCCTGGGGACCCTCAGGGCCTTGGGGACACCCCTGGGGACACCTCGGGGACACTGAAGGGACTCCCAGGGCCTTGGGGACACCCCTGGGGACACCTCGGGGACACCTTGGGGAGCCTCAGGACCTTGGGGACACCCCTGGGGACACCTTGGGGACCTTCAGGACCTTGGGGACACTCTGGGGGCCCCGTGAGAACCCTGCAGGACTTGGGGACATCCCTGGGGACACCTTGGGGACACTGAAGGGGACCCTCAGGGCCTTGTGGACACCCTGGGGACACTCTGGGGACCCTGTGAGAACCCTGTAGGACTTAGGGACACTCCTGGGGACACCCCTGGGGACCCTCAGGGCCTTGGGGACACTTTGGGGACACCCTGGGGACACTCTGGGCCTTGGGGACACCTTGGGGACCCTCAGGGCCTTGGGGACACCTTGGGGACACCCTGGGGACACTCCGGGCCTTGGGGACACCCCTGGGGACACCTTGGGGACCTTCAGGACCTTGGGGACACTCTGGGGGCCCTGTGAGAACCCTGTAGGACTTAGGGACATCCCTGGGGACACTGAAGGGACCCTCAGGATATTGGGGGCACCTTGGGGACACCCTGGGGACACCCTGGGGACAGCACTCACCCACGAGGTGGGACACAGGGACTTGTAGACGCGGAAGTACCACTGGCACGGGGCGGCATCGGCGCCCTTGGCCGCCATCGCCCGCTGGCACCGGTAGAAGTCTGGGGACAGCGAGGGGACAGCGCGGGGACATTGGGGACATCGGCTCTCCCCAGCTCATGGGGGGGTCCTGGGGGGGTCCCAGGGGTGGGAGGGGACACCCAGGTGACATTGGGGGGGTTTGGGGACACCCAGGTGACATTGGGGACACCCAGGTGACATTGGGGGGGTTTGGGGACACCCAGGTGACATTGGGGACACCCAGGTGACAATGGGGGGGTTTGGGGACACCCAGGTGACATTGGGGACACCCAGGTGACACTGGAGGGCTTTGGGGACACCCAGGTGACATTGGGGACACCCAGGTGACAATGGGGGGGTTTGGGGACACCCAGGTGACACTGGGGACATCGGCTCTCCCCAGCCAGTGGGGGGGTCCTCAGCCCATTTTGGGGGGTCCTGGGGGGGTCCTAGGGATGGGAGGGGGCACCCAGGTGACACTGGAGGGGTTTGGGGACACCCAGGTGACATTGGAGGGACAATGGGGACACCCAGGTGACATTGGGGACATGGGGGACATCGGCTCTCCCCAGCCAGTGGGGGGGTCCCAGCCCATTTTGGGGAGTCCTGGGGGGGTCCCAGGGATGGGAGGGGGCACCCAGGTGATATTGGGGGGACAATGGGGACACCCAGGTGACATTGGGGGGGTTTGGGGACAGCCAGGTGACACTGGGGACACCCAGGTGACACTTGAGGGGTTTGGGGACACCCAGATGACATTGAGGACATCGGCTCTCCCCAGCCAACTTTGGGGGGTCCCAGCCCATTTTGGGGGGTCCTGGAGGGGTCCCAGGGATGGGAGGGGACACCCAGGTGACACTTGAGGGGTTTGGGGACACCCAGGTGACATTGGAGGGACAATGGGGACACCCAGGTGACATTGGGGGGGTTTGGGGACAGCCAGGTGACATTGGGGACACCCAGGTGACACTTGAGGGGTTTGGGGACACCCAGGTGACATTGGAGGGACAGTGGGGACACCCAGGTGACATTGGGGACAATGGGGACACCCAGGTGATATTGGGGGGGTTTGGGGACACCCAGGTGTCATTGGGGACACCCAGGTGACATTGGGGGGGTTTGGGGACACCCAGGTGACATTGGAGGGACAATGGGGACACCCAGGTGACATTGGGGGGGTTTGGGGACACCCAGGTGACACTGGGGACAATGGGGACATCGGCTCTCCCCAGCCGGGGGGGGGTCCCAGACAATTTTGGGGAGTCCCGGGGAGGTCCCAGGAGTCCGGGGGGGTCACCCAGGGGTGGGAGGGGACACCCAGGGGACACTGGAGAGACTTTGGGGACACTGGGGACAATGGGGGGCAAAGGGGACACCAGGTCTACCCAAGCAAAATTGGGGCGCAGGTGGGAAGAAAAACCTCAAATTTTGGGGGGTTTTGGGTGGAATTTTGGGTTTCCTGAGGTTTTTTGGGGTGGGCAGGTGACTTTTGGGGTGTCCAGGTGAGTTCTGAGCCCCCCCAGGTGAGTTTCAGGGGTACTTTTCGGGTTCCCCAGGTGAATTTTGAGGAATAACCAGGCATTGGGACATCAGGTCTACCCAGGCAATCTCAAGGTTAAAAAGCAGCCAATTTTGCAATTTTTTGGGGTATTTTTGTGGGAATTTTGGGGTCCCCGGGGTTTTTTGGGGTGGGCAGGTGATTTTTGGGGTGCCCAGGTGCGTTGTGAGCCCCCCCAGGTGAGTTTCAGGGGTATTTTTGGGGTCCCCCAGGTGAGTTTTGGGAAATAACCAGGCATTGGGACATGAGGTCTACCCAGGCACTCTCACGGTTTAAAAGCAGCCGATTTTGGGTTTTTTGGTGTTTTTGGTGGGAATTTTGGGGTCCCCGGGGTTTTTTGGGGTGGGCAGGTGATTTTTGGGGTGCCCAGGTGCGTTGTGAGCCCCCCCAGGTGAGTTTTGGGGGTATTTTTGGGGTCCCCCAGGTGAGTTTTGGGGAATAACCAGGCATTGGGACATGAGGTCTACCCAGGCACTCTCAAGGTTTAAAACCAGCCGATTTTGGGTTTTTTTGGTGTTTTTGGTGGGAATTTTGGGGTTCCCGGGGTTTTTTGGGGTGGGCAGGTGATTTTTGGGGTGCCCAGGTGCGTTGTGAGCCGCCCAGATGACTTTAGGGAGATTTTTGGGGTCCCCCAAGTGAATTTTGAGAAGTAGCCAGGCATTGGGACATGAGGTCTACCCAGGCACTCTCAAGGTTTAAAAGCAGCCAATTTTGGGTTTTTTTGGTGTTTTTTGTGGGAATTTTGGGTTTGCCGGGGTTTTTTGGGGTGGGCAGGTGATTTTTGGGGTGCCCAGGTGCGTTGTGAGCCCCCCCAGGTGAGTTTCAGGGGTATTTTTGGGGTCCCCCAGGTGAGTTTTGGGGAATAACCAGGCATTGGGACATGAGGTCTACCCAGGCACTCTCACGGTTTAAAAGCAGCCGATTTTGGGTTTTTTGGTGTTTTTGGTGGGAATTTTGGGGTCCCCGGGGTTTTTTGGGGTGGGCAGGTGATTTTTGGGGTGCCCAGGTGCGTTGTGAGCCGCCCAGATGAGTTTTGGGGGTATTTTTGGGGTCCCCCAGGTGAGTTTTGGGGAATAACCAGGCATTGGGACATGAGGTCTACCCAGGCACTCTCAAGGTTTAAAACCAGCCGATTTTGGGTTTTTTTGGTGTTTTTGGTGGGAATTTTGGGGTCCCCGGGGTTTTTTGGGGTGGGCAGGTGATTTTTGGGGTGCCCAGGTGCGTTGTGAGCCGCCCAGATGAGTTTAGGGAGATTTTTGGGGTCCCCCAAGTGAATTTTGAGAAGTAGCCAGGCATTGGGACATGAGGTCTACCCAGGCACTCTCAAGGTTAAAAAGCAGCCAATTTTGGGTTTTTTTGGTGTTTTTTGTGGGAATTTTGGGGTTCCCGGGGTTTTTTGGGGTGGGCAGGTGATTTTTGGGGTGCCCAGGTGCGTTGTGAGCCGCCCAGATGAGTTTTGGGGGTATTTTTGGGGTCCCCCAGGTGAGTTTTGGGGAATAACCAGGCATTGGGACATGAGGTCTACCCAGGCACTCTCAAGGTTTAAAACCAGCCGATTTTGGGTTTTTTTGGAGTATTTTTGTGGGAATTTTGGGGTTCCTGGGGTTTTTTGGGGTGGGCAGGTGATTTTTGGGGTGCCCAGGTGCGTTGTGAGCCCCCCCAGGTGAGTTTTGGGGCGTTTCAGGGGGTTTTACCCAGGTAGTTCTGCCAGCAGTTGCGGGTCTGGTTCTGGTTGGGGAAGCGGCTGTCGAACGGCGCCGTCTTGTACCGGCCCAGCTTGGTCTTGATGTCCTCAGCCATGGCTAATTAGGGCAATTAGAGAGCTTAATTAGCACCTGGGTTAATGAATCAGCCTCTGGGGGGGCATTAATGACCCACCTGCCCTGATTAATTGCATTTAGGGGGCCTTAATTGCTCAAAAAGGGGGGGGGGGAATGAAGATTTTCAAGGCCCTGGGGGGGGTTTTGGGAGGGGAGCAAGGTCATTAATGAGGCTAATTAGCAGCCAATTAATTATTTAGCAAGCTGATTAGCACCTCATTCATTCATTATCACCCTCTCCCATTAATTAGTTCACTAAAGCATTAATTAGCCTCAGCATAGAATGGAAAATACGAGAACAGAACAAGCCTAAAAGCAGCAGAAAATAACATTAAAAGGTCATTAATGACACCAATTAGCACCTAACTAGTTAATTAACAGCATTATTAGCGCCTAATAAATCAGCTAACAACCTGTAGAACTGCTTTATGAACCTCTCAGAATAACTAATTAATTAATTGATGCATTAATTAGCCCCCCCCAATAAAATGGAGCTGAGAACATCAGGAAAAACTATAGAAGAGTCATTAATAGTGCCAATTACCAGCTAATTAATTAATTACTAGGCTGATTAGCACCTATCTAATTAATTTGCAACCTAGGTTGTTAATTAGCGAGTAATTAATTCATCACGGGTTAATTAATCCCACCCAGGAATGAGAAAATCCATCATGGGAGGAGCATTGGGAAGGTAATTAACGGCCTAAAGGATAATTAACCAGGCTCATTAGCAGCCTGCTAATTAATCAGCACCCTTAAGGACTAATTAAGGTTCTCCTGTGGTTAATTAAGCCCACCCTAGATAAATTAATGCTCCTCTGGAACAAAAAAGAAAGGACTAAAACGGATTTAAAGGGGCATTAAAAGCTAATTAACGGTGTTAATTAACACTCCATTAATTAATAGCACCTCCAAGGACCAATTAAGATCCTCCAGAGGTTAATTAGCCCACCCTGCGTTAATTAACCCCACCCTGGAGTGAAAAGAAGGGAAATAAAACAGCAAAAAAGGCAACTTACAGAACAATTAGCACTAATTAACACCTTAATTGATTATCTGACGCTCTCCACCATTAATTAGCAACCCCTGGGGTCAATTAATTACACCTGGGACCGATTAATTGCTTGCCTGAGCTGTATTACGGCAACTAATGCCATTAAAGGCAACATTTAATCAAATTAATGAGGGCTTTGCTAATTAATTAATGCCCCCCAGGGCTAATTAAAACCCTCCTGGGGTTAATTAACCCAACCTGGGCTAATTAATGCCCGCCCAGGGGCGAGAAACAAGTGAGGAGCGAGAGAATGACCCAGAGCAGTAATTAATAAAGCCAATTAACGCCTCGAAAGGTAATTAACAGCTCGAGAGCAAACCCCAGTCCATCCCAGTCCCTCCCAGTTCATCCCAGTAACAGCCAGTTCATCCCAGTTCATCCCAGTGCCTTCCCAGTTCATCCCAGTAACCCCCAGTTCATCCCAGTACACCCCCAGTGCCCTCCCAGTTCATCCCAGTAACCCCCAGCACCCTCCCAGTTCATCCCAGTCCACCCCAGTAACCCCCAGTGCCCTCCCAGTCCATCCCAGTCCATCCCAGTGCCCTCCCAGTTCATCCCAGTAACCCCCAGTGCCCTCCCAGTCCATCCCAGTGCCCTCCCAGTTCATCCCAGTGCCCTCCCAGTTCATCCCCGTAACCCCCAGCGCCCTCCCAGTTCATCCCAGTAACTCCCAGCGCCCTCCCAGTTCATCCCAGTTCACCCCAGTTCCCCCCAGTCC
This sequence comes from Corvus hawaiiensis, assembly GCF_020740725.1. Taxonomy (NCBI): domain Eukaryota; kingdom Metazoa; phylum Chordata; class Aves; order Passeriformes; family Corvidae; genus Corvus; species Corvus hawaiiensis. The sequence goes on from NW_025963262.1 coordinate 88,436, forward strand.
CCTCCCAGTTCATCCCAGTAACCTCGCACACCCCTCCCAGTCCCCTCCCAATTCATCCCAGTAACCCCCCTACTGCCCTCCCAGTTCACCCCAGTGCTCCCAGTTCATCCCAGTAACCCCCAGCCCCGTCCAGGACCCCTCCCAGTGCTCCCAGTTTCTCCCAGTCCCCTCCCAGTGAAGCCTAAACCGCTCCCGGCGCCCCCCCCGCACCCTCCGAACACCCTCGGTGCTCCCAGTTCCCCCCAACCCCCTCCCAGCGCCCCCAGTCCCTCCCAGTTCCCCTCCCAGTGCTCCCAGTTGCCCCCCAGTCCCCTCCCAGTGCTCCCAGTCCCTCCCAGTTCTCCCAGTACGCCCCAGTGCTCAAAGTCACTTTCACCCTCGCTCGCCGCTCGCCGGAACCAACGAGTCACGGCGGAAGCGCCAGAGCGCCGCCGGAAATGACGTCACTGAAGAGCGTAGAGCGCCGGTTTCGGGCCAGAGCGTCGCATCTTGGAGGAAAAATGGCGGCGACAACGACCTGGAAGTGCCTTGAAATGCCCCGGAACGGCCCCGAAGTGGCGCCGAAAGGCCCCGAAATGAGCCCAAAACGCCGCGAGTCGGCAAAAAACTCCCAGCGGAGCTCCCAAAATCGCCGGTTTTGTCCCCAAAATCCCCTCAGGAGCCTCCTCGGCGGGGTTGGACCCCGGGGAAGCGCTCTGAGGGCACTTCCGCCCGGGAAGGGGCGGGGCCTGAGCCTCTGGAGTGAGCTGCGCATGCGCGGGGGGGGGTCTAGTTGTGTGACGTCATTTCCGGTTCCGGCAGAGGCGCGCGAGCCCCGCGTGGAGAAGCGGCGCGATGAGGCCGGGTGGGAACTGGGACAAACTGGGAGGGACTGGGAGCGACTGGGGGGCACTGGGAGGGACTAGAGGGGACTGGGATTTACTGGGATGGGCTGCGAGGGGATTGGGGGCGCTGGGGGCGGAGTGGGAAGGGATTGCGGAGGGACTGGGATGAACTGGGGGAGACTCTAAGAGGGAGTGGGGGGAACTGGGAGCAGCTGGGATGGGATCGGGGTGTACTGGGATGGACTGGGAGGGGACTGGGGGTGACTGGGTCATACTGGGATGGATTGGGAGGGCTTTGGGGGTGACTGGGTTATACTGGGATGAACTGGGAGGGGACTGGGAGTGACTGGGTTATACTGGGATGGACTGGGAGAGATTTGGGGGTGACTGTTTTATACTGGGATGGACTGGGAGGGGACTGGGTTATACTGGGATGGACTGGGAGGGCTTTGGGGGTGACTGGGAGGGACTGGGATGAACTGGGAGGGGACTGGGTTGTACTGGGATGAACTGGGAGGGGACTGGGGGTGACTGGGTTATACTGGGATGGACTGGGAGGGATTTGGGGGTGACTGGGATGGACTGGGAGGTGACTGGGTTATACTGGGATGGACTGGGAGGGCTTTGGGGGTGACTGGGTTATACTGGGATGGACTGGGAGGGATTTGGGGGTGACTGGGATGGACTGGGAGGGACGGGGATGAACTGGGAGGGCTTTGGGGGTGACTGGGTTATACTGGGATGGACTGGGGCAGGCGTTGGAGCCAAACTGGGAGCACTGGGAGCCTCCAGGGGTGCTCCCAGTAGCTCCCAGTTGCTCCCAGTCTGACCAGTTCCCTGCAGGTTTCAGCCCCCGGGGGGGACGCGGCGGCTTCCGGGGCCGAGGTGAGTCCCAGTATAAACCAGTAAAGACCAGTAGCCACCACTAATGCCCATACTGGGAGCCCCAGTGCTCTCCCAGTTTTCCCCAGTTACTTCCCAGTATCCCCCCAGTGCTTCCCAGTAACTCCAGTTCCCCTCCCAGTCCCTCCCAGTAACTCCAGTCCCTCCCAGTCCCCTCCCAGTTCCCCTCCCAGTCCCTCCCAGTAACCCCAGTTCCCCTCCCAGTGACTCCCAGTAAGTCCAGTCCTGGCCGTACTGGGAGCCCCAGTGCCATCCCAGTATGACCAGTGCTCCCAGTCCTCCCCAATGTCCTCCCAGTCCCTCCCAGTATAGCCCAGTTTCCCTCCCAGTGCCCCCTAGTTTCTTCCCAGTATATCCCAGTTTCCCTCCGAGTCTCTCCCAGTATAACCCAGTCCCTCCCAGTTCCCCCCAATCCTGCCCCAGTTCTCTCCCAGTCCCTCCCAATCCCCTCCCAGTCCCCTCCCAATCCCCTCCCAATCCCCTCCCAGTGGCTCCCAGTTCAATCCCAGTCCCTCCCAATCCTCTCCCAATCCCCTCCCAGTTCCCTCCCACTCCCCTCCCAGTGGCTCCCAGTTCAATCCCAGTCCCTCCCAATCTCCTCCCATCCCCTCCCAATCCCACCCCAGTTCCCTCCCAGTGCCTCCCAGTATAACCCAGTCCCCTCCCAGTCCATCCCCGTTCCCCCCAATCCCCTCCCAGTGGCTCCCAGTGGCTCCCAGTGGCTCCCAGTTCCCTCCCACTCCCTCCCAATCCTCTCCCAGTCCGTCCCAGTGGCTCCCAGTGGCTCCCAGTTCCCTCCCAGTCCCTCCCAATCCCCTCCCAGTCCCTCCCAATCCCCTCCCAATCCCCTCCCGGTACTCCCCAATCCCACCACAGTTCCCTCCCAGTGCCTCCCAGTATAACCCAGTCCCTCCCAGTCCATCCCCGTTCCCCCCAATCCCCTCCCAGTGGCTCCCAGTGGCTCCCAGTGGCTCCCAGTTCCCTCCCAATCCCGTCCCAATCCCCTCCCGGTACTCCCCAATCCCACCACGGTTCCCTCCCAGTGCCTCCCAGTATAACCCAGTCCCTCCCAGTCCATCCCCGTTCCCCCCAATCCCTTCCCAGTCCCTCCCAGTGGCTCCCAGTGGCTCCCAGTTCCCTCCCAATCCCCTCCCAATCCCCTCCCAGTGCTCCCCAGTCCCAGCCCAGTTCCCTCCCAGTGCCTCCCAGTATAACCCAGTCTCCTCCCAGTCCCTCCCAGTCCATCCCAGTTCCCCCCAATCCCCTCCCAGTGGCTCCCAGTGCCTCCCAGTATAACCCAGTTCCCTCCCAGTCCATCCCCGTTCCCCCCAATCCCCTCCCAGTGGCTCCCACTCCCTCCCAGTGGTTCCCAGTTCCCTCCCAGTCCCTCCCAGTTCAATCTCAGTCCCTCCCAATCCTCTCCCAGTGGCTCCCAGTGGCTCCCAGTGGCTCCCAGTTCCCTCCCACTCCCTCCCAATCCCCTCCCGATCCCCTCCCAGTGCCCCCCCAATCCCACCCCAGTTCCCTCCCAGTCCCTCCCAGTATAACCCAGTCCCTCCCAGTCCCTCCCAGTAACCCCAGTTTCCCCCCGCAGGTTCCGGTTTCCCGCCCCGCGGAGGGGGCGGGGCCAGAGGAGGGGGCGTGGCCCGAGGAGGGGGCGGGGCCCGCGGGGGGCCCCGGGGGCGGGGCCGAGGCCGAGGGGGCGGGGCCAGGGGCGGGGCCCGCGGCGGCTTCAAAGGCGGGAAAAAAGTGACGGTGGAGCCGCATCGGCACGAGGGTAACTGGGCAAACTGGGAGGGACTGGGAGGGGATTGGAGGGACTGGGAGGGACTGGGAGGGGACTGGGATGGACTGAGAGGGGATTGAGAGGGACTGGGAGGGATTGGGAGGGGATTGGGGGGGACTGGGAGGGGATTGGGAGGGACTGGGAGGAACTGGGAGGGGACTGGGATGGACTGGGAGGGATTGGGAGGGGATTGGGGGGGACTGGGAGGGGATTGGGAGGGACTGGGAGGGACTGGGGGGGGAACTGTGGTGGGTGTGGGCCCCAGGTATCTCAGGTCCCCCCCAGGTCCCCTCAGATGTCCCCAAAGTGTCCCCAGGTCCCCCCCAGGTGTCCCTCAGGTGTCCCCAGATGTCCTCAGGTGTCCCCAAGTGTCCCCAAAGTGTCCCTCAGGTGTCGCCAGGTGCCCTCCAGGTCCCTCTGGTGTCCCCAAAGTGTCCCCAGATGTCCCCAGCTCCCCTCAGGTGTCCCCAGGTCCCCCCCAGGTGTCCCCAGGTCCCTCTCAGGTGTCCCCAAAGTGTCCCCAGATGTCCCCAGGTCCCCCCCAGGTGTCCCCAGGTGTCCCCAAAGTGTCCCCAGGTCCCCCAGGTGTCCCCAGGTCCCCCCCAGGTGTCCCCAAAGTGTCCCCAGATGTCCCCCTCAGGTGTCCCCCAGCTCCCTCAGGTGTCCCCAGGTCCCCCTCAGATGTCCCCAAAGTGTCCCCAGGTGTCCCCAGGTGTCGCCAGGTCCCTCTCAGATGTCTCCAGGTCCCCAAAGTGTCCCTCAGGTGTCCCTCAGGTTTCCCCAAAGTGTCCCCAGATGTCCCCAGGTCCCCCCCAGGTGTCCCCAGGTGTCCCCAAAGTGTCCTCAGGTGTCCCTCAGATGTCCCCAGGTGTTCATGTCCTCCCCAGGTGTCCCCAGATGTCCCTCAGGTGTCCCCAAAGTGTCCCCAGGTGTCCCCAAATGTCCCCAGTTCCCCCCAGGTGTCCCCAGGTCCCCAAAATGTCCCCAAAGTGTCCCCCTCAGGTGTCCCCAGGTGTCCTCAGGTGTCCCCAAAGTGTCCCCAAAGTGTCCCCGGGTGTCCTCAGGTGTCCCCAGGTCCCCAAAATGTCCCCAAAGTGTCCCCAGCTGTCCCCAGGTGTCCTCAGGTGTCCCCAGCTCCCCTCAAGTGTCCCCAGGTCCTCCCCAGGTCCCTCTCAGGTGTCCCCAAAGTGTTCTCAGGTCCCCCAGGTGTCCCCAAATGTCCCCAGTTCCCCCCAGGTGTCCCCAGGTCCCCAAAATGTCCCCAAAGTGTCCCCAAAGTGTCCCCAGATGTCCCCTCAGGTGTCCCCAGGTCCCTCTCAGGTGTCCCCAAAGTGTCCCCAGGTGTCCCCAGGTGTCCCCAAAGTGTCCCCAGATGTCCCCTCAGGTGTCCCCAGGTCCCTCTCAGGTGTCCCCAAAGTGTCCCTAGGTGTCCCCAGGTCCCCAAAGTGTCCCCAGATGTCCCCAGGTGTCCCCAGGTGTCCCCAGGTCCCTCAGGTGTCCCCAAAGTGTCCCCAGGTGTCCTCAGGTGTCCCCAAAGTGTCCCCAAAGTGTCCCCAGATGTCCCCTCAGGTGTCCCCAGGTCCCTCTCAGGTGTCCCCAAAGTGTCCCCAGGTGTCCCCAAAGTGTCCCCAAAGTGTCCCCAGATGTCCCCAAAGTGTCCCCAGGTGTCCCCAAAGTGTCCCCAGGTGTCCCCAGGTGTCCCCAAAGTGTCCCCAGATGTCCCCAAAGTGTCCCCAGGTGTCCCCAAAGTGTCCCCAAAGTGTCCCCAGATGTCCCCAAAGTGTCCCCAGGTGTCCCCAGGTGTCCCCAGGTCCCTCAGGTGTCCCCAAAGTGTCCCCTCCCCCCCCCCCCAGGTGTGTTCATCTGCCGCGGCCGCGAGGACGCGCTGGTGACGCGGAACCTGGTCCCGGGGGAGTCGGTGTACGGCGAGAAACGGATCAGCGTCGAGGTACTGGGAGCAACTGGGATGTACTGGGAGCAACTGGGAGGAAAAAACCGGGCGGGTTTAGGGCGAAAAACGGGGATTTTCGGGGTAAAAATGGGGATTTGGTGGATGAAAAGGGCGCTGGGAGGGACTGGGACAAACTGGGAGGGGACTGGGTTGTACTGGGAGGGAGTGGGCTGTACTGGGAGGGACTGGGTTGTACTGGGAGGGACTGGGTTATACTGGGAGCAACTGGGAGGAAAAAACACGGCGGGTTTAGTGTGAAAACCGGGGATTTTCGGGGTAAAAATGGGGATTTGGTGGATGAAAAGGGCGCTGGGAGGGGACTGGGTTGTACTGGGAGGGGACTGGGTTGTACTGGGAGGGAGTGGGTTATACTGGGAGCAACTGGGAGGAAAAAACGTGGCGGCTTTCGGGTAAAAAACAGGGATTTTAGGGGTAAAAATGGGGATTTGGTGGATGAAAAGGGCACTGGGAGGGACTGGGACAAACTGGGAGGGGACTGGGTTGTACTGGGCGGGACTGGGTTGTACTGGGAGGGACTGGATTATACTGGGAGCAACTGGGAGGAAAAAACGTGGCGGTTTTTGGGTAAAAAACAGGGATTTTCGGGGTAAAAATGGGGATTTGGTGGATGAAAAGGGCACTGGGAGGGACTGGGACAAACTGGGAGGGGACTGGGTTGTACTGGGCGGGACTGGGTTGTACTGGGAGGGACTGGGTTGTACTGGGAGGGAGTGGGTTATACTGGGAGGGACTGGGTTATACTGGGAGCAACTGGGAGGAAAAAACGCGGCGGGTTTAGGGCGAAAAACGGGGATTTTCGGGGTAAAAATGGGGATTTGGTGGATGAAAAGGGCACTGGGAGGGACTGGGTTGTACTGGGAGGGGACTGGGTTGTACTGGGAGGGACTGGGTTGTACTGGGAGGGACTGGGTTATACTGGGAGCAACTGGGAGGAGAAAACCGGGCGGGTTTAGTGCGAAAAACGGGGATTTTCGGGGTAAAAATGGGGATTTGGTGGATGAAAAGGGCACTGGGAGGGACTGGGACAAACTGGGAGGGGACTGGGTTGTACTGGGAGGGAGTGGGCTGTACTGGGAGGGACTGGGTTGTACTGGGAGGGACTGGGTTATACTGGGAGCAACTGGGAGGAAAAAACACGGCAGGTTTAGTGTGAAAACCGGGGATTTTCGGGGTAAAAATGGGGATTTGGTGGATGAAAAGGGCGCTGGGAGGGGACTGGGTTGTACTGGGAGGGGACTGGGTTGTACTGGGAGGGAGTGGGTTATACTGGGAGCAACTGGGAGGAAAAAACGTGGCGGTTTTCGGGTAAAAAACAGGGATTTTAGGGGTAAAAATGGGGATTTGGTGGATGAAAAGGGCACTGGGAGGGACTGGGACAAACTGGGAGGGGACTGGGTTGTACTGGGAGGGAGTGGGTTATACTGGGAGGGACTGGATTATACTGGGAGCAACTGGGAGGAAAAAACGCGGCGGGTTTAGGGCGAAAAACGGGGATTTTCGGGGTAAAAATGGGGATTTGGTGGATGAAAAGGGCGCTGGGAGGGACTGGGACAAACTGGGAGGGGACTGGGTTGTACTGGGAGGGAGTGGGTTATACTGGGAGGGACTGGATTATACTGGGAGCAACTGGGAGGAAAAAACGCGGCGGGTTTAGGGCGAAAAACGGGGATTTTCGGGGTAAAAATGGGGATTTGGTGGATGAAAAGGGCGCTGGGAGGGACTGGGTTGTACTGGGAGGGGACTGGGTTGTACTGGGAGGGACTGGGTTGTACTGGGAGGGACTGGGTTGTACTGGGAGCAACTGGGAGGAGAAAACCGGGCGGGTTTAGCGCAAAAAACGGGGATTTTCGGGGTAAAAATGGGGATTTGGTGGATGAAAAGGGCACTGGGAGGGACTGGGACAAACTGGGAGGGGACTGGGTTGTACTGGGAGGGACTGGGTTGTACTGGGAGGGAGTGGGTTATACTGGGAGCAACTGGGAGGAAAAAACGCGGCGGGTTTAGGGCGAAAAACGGGGATTTTCGGGGTAAAAATGGGGATTTGGTGGATGAAAAGGGCACTGGGAGGGACTGGGTTGTACTGGGAGGGGACTGGGTTGTACTGGGAGGGACTGGGTTGTACTGGGAGGGAGTGGGTTATACTGGGAGGGACTGGATTATACTGGGAGCAACTGGGAGGAAAAAACGTGGCGGGTTTAGGGCGAAAAACGGGGATTTTCGGGGTAAAAATGGGGATTTGGTGGATGAAAAGGGCACTGGGAGGGACTGGGTTGTACTGGGAGGGACTGGGTTGTACTGGGAGGGACTGGGTTTCACTGGGAGCAACTGGGAGGAAAAAACCGGGCGGGTTTAGGGCGAAAAACGGGGATTTTCGGGGTAAAAATGGGGATTTGGTGGATGAAAAGGGTGCTGGGAGGGACTGGGACAAACTGGGAGGGGACTGGGTTGTACTGGGAGGGAGTGGGTTATACTGGGAGGGAGTGGGTTATACTGGGAGCAACTGGGAGGAAAAAACGCGGCGGGTTTAGGGCGAAAACCGGGGATTTTCGGGGTAAAAATGGGGATTTGGTGGATGAAAAGGGCACTGGGAGGGACTGGGACAAACTGGGAGGGGACTGGGTTGTACTGGGAGGGAGTGGGTTGTACTGGGAGGGACTGGATTATACTGGGAGCAACTGGGAGGAGAAAACGTGGCGGTTTTCGGGTAAAAAACGGGGATTTTCGGGGTAAAAATGGGGATTTGGTGGATGAAAAGGGCACTGGGAGGGACTGGGTTGTACTGGGAGGGGACTGGGTTGTACTGGGAGGGACTGGGTTATACTGGGAGGGACTGGGTTTCACTGGGAGCAACTGGGAGGAAAAAACCGGGCGGGTTTAGGGCAAAAAACGGGGATTTTCGGGGTAAAAATGGGGATTTGGTGGATGAAAAGGGCACTGGGAGGGGACTGGGTTGTACTGGGAGGGGACTGGGTTGTACTGGGAGGGAGTGGGTTATACTGGGAGGGACTGGATTATACTGGGAGCAGCTGGGAGGAAAAAACCGGGCGGGTTTAGCGCAAAAAACGGGGATTTTCGGGGTAAAAATGGGGATTTGGTGGATGAAAAGGGCACTGGGAGGGACTGGGACAAACTGGGAGGGGACTGGGTTGTACTGGGAGGGAGTGGGTTATACTGGGAGGGACTGGATTATACTGGGAGCAACTGGGAGGAAAAAACGTGGCGGGTTTAGGGCGAAAACCGGGGATTTTCGGGGTAAAAATGGGGATTTGGTGGATGAAAAGGGCGCTGGGAGGGACTGGGTTGTACTGGGAGGGGACTGGGTTGTACTGGGAGGGAGTGGGTTATACTGGGAGGGACTGGGTTTCACTGGGAGCAACTGGGAGGAAAAAACCGGGCGGGTTTAGGGTAAAAAACGGGGATTTTCGGGGTAAAAATGGGGATTTGGTGGATGAAAAGGGCGCTGGGAGGGACTGGGACAAACTGGGAGGGGACTGGGTTGTACTGAGAGGGGACTGGGTTGTACTGAGAGGGGACTGGGTTGTACTGGGAGGGGACTGGGTTGTACTGGGAGGGAGTGGGTTATACTGGGAGGGACTGGGTTATACTGGGAGCAACTGGGAGGAAAAAACGCGGCGGTTTTCGGGTGAAAAACGGGGATTTTAGAGGCAAACGTGGGAATTTTAGGGAGAAAAACGAGAATTTGATGAATGAAAAGGGCACTGGGAGGAACTGGGTTATACTGGGAGGGACTGGGAGGGACTGGGTTATACTGGGAGGGAAAAACCCGGTGGTTTTGGGCTGAAAAATGGGAGTTTTAGGGGTAAAAATGTTATTGGATCGTACTGGTTCATACTGGTTCATACTGGTTCGTACTGGTTCATACTGATTTGTACTGGTTTGTACTGGTCTGTACTGGTTTGTAGCGGTTCATGCTGGTTTGTACTGGTTTGTACTGGTGTGTAGTGGTTCCTATTGGTTCGTACGGGTTCATACTGGTTCATGCTGGTTCTTACTGGTTTGTACTGGTTTCCAGGATGGGAATATCTCAGGGGTTCAGACCCTTACTGGGAGCACTGGGAAGGGGCGCTATGGGGTTTCTGATGTTCATACTGGTTCATACTGGTCCGTACTGGTTCGTATTGGTCCATACTGGTTCGTACTGGTTCATACTGGTCCGAACTGGTTCCAGGACGGCGACACCTCGGTGGAGTGCCGGGCGTGGAACCCTTCAGGGGTTCAGGTCCTTACTGGGAGCACTGGGAAGGGGCTGAATGGGGTCACTGATGTCTATAGTGGTTTATACTGGTTCCTACTGGTTTATACTGGTTCCTACTGGTTTATACTGGTTCCATGACGGTGACGCCTTGGTGGAGTACCAGGCGTGGAACCCTTCAGGGGTTCAGGCCCTTACTGGGAGCACTGGGAAGGGGCTGTATGGGGTTTTTGCTGTTTATATTGGTCTATACTGGTTTATACTGGTGCGTACTGGTTTATATTGGTTCATACTGGTTTATACTGGTTCATACTGGTTTATACTGGTCCCAGGACGGCGACGCCTCGGTGGAGTGCCGGGCGTGGAACCCTTCAGGGGTTCAGGCCCTTACTGGGAGCACTGGGAAGGGGCTGAATGGGGTCACTGATGTCTATAGTGGTTTATACTGGTTCCTACTGGTTTATACTGGTTCCTACTGGTTCCTACTGGTTCCTACTGGTTTATACTGGTTCCCTGACGGTGACGCCTTGGTGGAGTACCGGGCGTGGAACCCTTCAGGGGTTCAGGCCCTTACTGGGAGCACTGGGAAGGGGCTGAATGGGGTTTTTGCTGTTTATATTGGTCTATAGTGGTTTATACTGGTTCCTACTGGTTCCTACTGGTTCATACTGGTTTATACTGGTCCCAGGACGGCGACGCCTCGGTGGAGTACCGCGCCTGGAACCCGTTCCGCTCCAAGCTGGCCGCCGCCATCCTGGGGGGCATCGACCGCATCCACATCTGCCCGGGGGCGCGGGTGCTCTACCTGGGGGCAGCGTCCGGCACCACCGTCAGCCACGTGTCCGACATCGTGGGCCAGGTCAGCGGGCACCTGGGCACACCTGGGCACACCTGGGGATACCTGGGGGGCACCTGGGGGCACCTGGGACACACCTGGGAGCACCTGGGCACACCTGGGGATACCTGGGGGGCACCTGGGGGCACCTGGGCACACCTGGGCACAGCTGGGGCACAGCTGGGGATACCTGGGCACACCTGGGCACACCTGGGGGCAGCGTCCGGCACCACCGTCAGCCGTGTGTCCGACATTGTGGGCCAGGTCAGCGGGCACCTGGGCACACCTGGGCACACCTGGGGATACCTGGGGGGCACCTGGGGGCACCTGGGACACACCTGGGAACACCTGGGCACACCTGGGGATACCTGGGGGGCACCTGGGGGCACCTGGGCACAGCTGGGGATACCTGGGAGCACCTGGGCACAGCTGGGCACACCTGGGGGCACCTGGGGGCAGCTGGGCACACCTGGGCACAGCTGGGGCACAGCTGGGGATACCTGGGACGCACCTGGGGGGCAGCTGGGCACACCTGGGCACACCTGGGCACACCTGGGGGCAGCGTCCGGCACCACCGTCAGCCGTGTGTCCGACATCGTGGGCCAGGTCAGCGGGCACCTGCGGGCACCTGGGGGGCACCTGCGGGCAGCTGGGCACACCTGGGCACAGCTGGGCACACCTGGGGGCACCTGGGCACAGCTGGGGATACCTGGGGGCACCTGGGGGCACCTGAGCGTGTCCCCGAGGTCTCACCTGGGCCAAGTGACCCCGATTTGGTGTCCCCAAGGTGCTGGGACCACCCGGTGGTGGCTTCTCCAGGTGACCTTGGGGTGGACATCGGTGACCCTTGGTGACCCCTGGTGACCCTTGGTGACCTCTGGTGGCACCTGGAGGTGGCCCTGGCGACCTTTGGTGACCCAGGAATGACCCCAGGTGTGTCCCCAAGGGGTCCTGGGATCAAAGGGACCCCGATTTGGTGTCCCCAAGGTGCTGGGACCACCCGGTGGTGGCTTCTCCAGGTGACCTTGGGGTGGACATTGATGACCTTTGGTGACCTCTGGTGACCTTTGGTGACCTCTGCTGACCTCTGGTGACCTCTGGTGGCACCTGGAGCTCCATGATGACGTCACCGAGGGGTCCTGAGGTCAAAGGGACCCCAATTTGGTGTCCCCAAGGTGCTGGGACCACCCGGTGGTGGCTTCTCCAGGTGACCTTGGGGTGGACATCGGTGACCTCTGGTGACCCCTGGTGACCCTTGGTGACCTCTGGTGGCACCTGGAGGTGGCCCTGGTGACCTTTGGTGACCCAGGAATGACCCCAGGTGTGTCCCCAAGGGGTCCTGGGATCAAAGGGACCCCGATTTGGTGTCCCCAAGGTGCTGGGACCACCCGGTGGTGGCTTCTCCAGGTGACCTTGGGGTGGACATTGATGACCTCTGGTGACCCCTTGGTGACCTCTGGTGACCTTTGGTGACCTCTGGTGGCCTCTGCTGGCACCTGGAGCTCCATGATGACGTCACCAGGGGGTCCTGAGGTCAAAGGGACCCCGATTTGGTGTCCCCAAGGTGCTGGGACCACCCAGTGGTGGCTTCTCCAGATGACCTTGGGGTGGACATTGATGACCTTTGGTGACCTCTGGTGACCTTTGGTGACCTCTGGTGACCCCTTGGTGACCCGGCGCTGTCCCCAGGAGGGCGTGGTCTACGCCGTGGAGTTCTCGCACCGCTCGGGCCGGGACCTTCTCAACGTGGCCAAGAAAAGGACCAACGTGGTGCCGGTCATCGAGGACGCGCGGCACCCCCACAAATACCGCATGCTGATTGGTCGGTGCCGCTCCCAAATCCCGGGCGGGGCTGGGGACGGGGGAGGGGACACCAAAAAACCTCCCGGGGGGACAACTGGGGACGCTTTGGGGGCGCTGGGAGAAGGTTTGGAGGTTCTGGAGAAGGTCTGGAGGTGCCTCAAGGGTGTCCTGGGGGGGGTTTTGGGTGTCCCAGGGTGGGGCTTGAGATGATTTTGGGGTCTCCTAAAAGTTTGGGGGCTCCTGGGTGAGATTTTGGGGGTCCCCAGGGTGGTTTGGAGGTTCTGGAGAAGGTCTGGAGGTGCCTCCAGGAGATTTTGGGGTGTCCTGGGAGGGTTTTGGGGTGTCCCAGGGTAGGGCTTGAGGTGATTTTGGAGTCCTGGAGGAGAATTTTGGGGTCTCCCAAAAATTTTGGGGCTCCTGGGTGAGATTTTGGGGGTCCCCAGGGTGGTTTGGAGGTTCTGGAGAAGGTCTGGAGGTGCCTCAAGGGTGTCCTTGGGGGGTTTTGGGTGTCCTAGGGTGGGACCTGAGGTGATTTTGGAGTCCTGGAGGAGAATTTTGGGGTCTCCCAAAAATTTTGGGGCTCCTGGGTGGGATTTTGGGGGTCCCCAGGGTGGTTTGGAGGTTCTGGAGAAGGTCTGGAGGTGCCTTAAGGGTGTCCTTGGGGGGGGTTTGGGGTCCCAGGGTGGGGCTTGAGGTGATTTTGGGGTCCTGGAGGAGAATTTTGGGGTCTCCCAAAAATTCTGGGGCTCCTGGGTGAGATTTTGGGGGTCCCCAGGGTGGTTTGGAGGTTCTGGAGAAGGTCTGGAGGTGCCTCCAGGAGGTTTTGGGGTGTCCTGGAGGAGGGTTTTGGGGTGTCCAGGGTAGGGCTTGAGGTGATTTTGGAGTCCTGGAGGAGAATTTTGGGGTCTCCCAAAAATTTTGGGGCTCCTGGGTGAGATTTTGGGGGTCCTCAGGGTGGTTTGGAGGTTCTGGAGAAGGTCTGGAGGTGCCTCAAGGGTGTCCTTGGGGGGGGTTTTGGGTGTCCCAGGGTGGGACCTGAGGTGATTTTGGGGTCCTGGAGGAGAATTTTGGGGTCTCCCAAAAATTTTGGGGCTCCTGGGTGAGATTTTGGGGGTCCCCAGGGTGGTTTGGAGGTTCTGGAGAAGGTCTGGAGGTGCCTTAAGGGTGTCCTTGGGGGGGGTTTGGGGTCCCAGGGTGGGGCTTGAGGTGATTTTGGGGTCCTGGAGGAGAATTTTGGGGTCTCCCAAAAATTCTGGGGCTCCTGGGTGAGATTTTGGGGGTCCCCAGGGTGGTTTGGAGGTTCTGGAGAAGGTCTGGAGGTGCCTCCAGGAGGTTTTGGGGTGTCCTGGGAGGGTTTTGGGGTGTCCCAGGGTAGGGCTTGAGGTGATTTTGGGGTCCTGGAGGAGAATTTTGGGGTTTCCCAAAAATTTTGGGGCTCCTGGGTGGGATTTTGGGGGTCCCCAGGGTGGTTTGGAGGTTCTGGAGAAGGTCTGGAGGTGCCTCAAGGGTGTCCTTGGGGGGTTTTGGGTGTCCCAGGGTGGGACCTGAGGTGATTTTGGGGTCCTGGAGGAGAATTTTGGGGTCTCCCAAAAATTCTGGGGCTCCTGGGTGAGATTTTGGGGGTCCCCAGGGTGGTTTGGAGGTTCTGGAGAAGGTCTGGAGGTGCCTCCAGGAGATTTTGGGGTGTCCTGGGAGGGTTTTGGGGTGTCCAGGGTAGGGCTTGAGGTGATTTTGGAGTCCTGGAGGAGAATTTTGGGGTCTCCCAAAAATTTTGGGGCTCCTGGGTGGGATTTTGGGGGTCCCCAGGGTGGTTTGGAGGTTCTGGAGAAGGTCTGGAGGTGCCTCAAGGGTGTCCTTGGGGGGGTTTTGGGGTGTCCAGGGTAGGGCTTGAGGTGATTTTGGGGTCCTGGAGGAGAATTTTGGGGTTTCCCAAAAATTTGGAGGTTCCTGGGTGGGATTTTGGGTCAATCCTGCTGGGTTTTGGTGGTCCCGGCTGGAATTTTGGGATCCTGGGTGGAATTTTGGGTTCTTGGAAGGGAATTTGGGGGGGATTTTGGGTTCCTGGATGGAATTTTGGGGGAATTTTGGGGTCCTGGATGGAATTTTGGGTTCTTGGAAGGGAATTTTGGGGTCCTGGAAGGGAGTTTTGGGGTCCTGGGTGGGAGTTTTGGTGGAATTTTGGCTTCCTGGAAGGGAATTTCGGGCTCCTGGCTGGGATTTTGGGGGGTTTTTTGGGCCGGAATCCCGAGTTAATCCCGAGTTAATCCCGTGTTAATCCCGCGTTCATCCCGAGTTAATCCCGGGTTCATCCCGGGTTCATCCCAGCCTAACCCCTCCCCAGGCATGGTAGACGTGATCTTCACAGACGTTGGATTTTGGGGGAATTTCGGGTTCCTGGTGGGAATTTTGGGGGAATTTCGGAGGTTTTTGGGCCAGAATCCCGCGTTAATCCCGAGTTAATCCAGAGTTAATCCCGGGTTCATCCCGAGTTAATCCCGGGTTAATCCTGTGTTAATCCCGGCCTAACCCCTCCCCAGGCATGGTGGACGTGATCTTCGCAGACGTTGGGTTTTGGGGGAATTTTGGGGGGTTTTTTGGGCCGGAATCCCGAGTTAATCCCGAGTTAATCCCGTGTTAATCCCGGGTTCATCCCGAGTTAATCCCGAGTTAATCCCGAGTTAATCCCGGGGATCATCCCGGGTTCATCCCAGCCTAACCCCTCCCCAGGCATGGTAGACGTGATCTTCACAGACGTTGGATTTTGGGGGAATTTCGGGTTCCTGGTGGGAATTTTGGGGGAATTTCGGGGTTTTTTGGGCCAGAATCCCGCGTTAATCCCGAGTTAATCCAGAGTTAATCCCGGGTTCATCCCGAGTTAATCCCGGGTTTATCCTGAGTTAATCCCGGCCTAACCCCTCCCCCAGGCATGGTGGACGTGATCTTCGCAGACGTTGGATTTTGGGGGAATTTTGGGGGGTTTTTTGGGCCGGAATCCCGAGTTAATCCCGAGTTAATCCTGTGTTAATCCCGAGTTCATCCCGGGTTAATCCCGGCCTAACCCCTCCCCCAGGCATGGTGGACGTGATCTTCGCGGACGTTGGGTTTTGGGGGAATTTTGGGGTTTTTTGGGCCGGAATCCCGAGTTAATCCCGAGTTAATCCTGTGTTAATCCCAGGTTCATCCCGGGTTCATCCCGGCCTAACCCCTCCCCCAGGCATGGTGGACGTGATCTTCACGGACGTTGGATTTTGGGGGAATTTTGGGGTTTTTTGGGCCAGAATCCCGAGTTAATCCCGAGTTAATCCCGAGTTAATCCCGAGTTCATCCTGGGTTCATCCCGAGTTCATCCCGGGTTAATCCCGGCCTAACCCCTCCCCCAGGCATGGTGGACATGATCTTCGCGGACGTTGGGTTTTGGGGGAATTTTGGGGTTTTTTGGGCCGGAATCCCGAGTTAATCCTGTGTTAATCCCAGGTTCATCCCGGGTTCATCCTGAGTTAATCCCGGGTTTATCCTGAGTTAATCCCGGCCTAACCCCTCCCCCAGGCATGGTGGACGTGATCTTCGCGGACGTTGGGTTTTGGGGGAATTTTGGGGTTTTTTGGGCCAGAATCCCGGGTTTATCCCAGGTTAATCCCGAGTTCATCCCGGGTTTATCCCAGGTTAATCCCGGGTTTATCCCGAGTTAATCCCGGCCTAACCCTCCCCAGGCATGGTGGACGTGATCTTCGCGGACGTGGCGCAGCCGGACCAGACGCGAATCGTGGCGCTCAACGCCCACCACTTCCTGCGCCGCGGGGGGCACTTCCTCATCTCCATCAAGGTGCG
The DNA here is from genome assembly GCF_020740725.1 of Corvus hawaiiensis. NCBI lineage: Eukaryota > Metazoa > Chordata > Aves > Passeriformes > Corvidae > Corvus > Corvus hawaiiensis. Next base: position 104,600 of record NW_025963262.1, read on the forward strand.
CACCAGTACGGACCAGTACGGACCAGTATAAACCAGTACGGACCGGTATAAACTAGTATGGACCGGTACAAACCAGTACGGACCAATACAGACCAGTATAAACCAGTAGGGACCGGTATAAACTAGTATGGACTGGTACAAACCAGTACGGACCAATACAGACCAATATAAACCAGTAGGAACCAGTATAAACTAGTATGGACTGGTACAAACCAGTACGGACCAATACAGACCAGTATAAACCAGTAGGGACCAGAATAAACTAGTATGGACTGGTACAAACCAGTACGGACCAATACAGACCAATATAAACCAGTAGGAACCAGTATAAACTAGTATGGACTGGTACAAACCAGTACGGACCAATACAGACCAATATAAACCAGTAGGGACCGGTATAAACTAGTATGGACCGGTACAAACCAGTACGGACCAGTACGGACCAGTATAAACCAGTAGGGACCGGTATAAACTAGTATGGACCGGTACAAACCAGTATGGACCAGTACGGACCAGTATAAACCAGTAGGGACCAGAATAAACTAGTATGGACTGGTACAAACCAGTACGGACCAATACAGACCAGTATAAACCAGTAGGAACCAGTATAAACTAGTATGGACTGGTACAAACCAGTACGGACCAATACAGACCTGTATAAACCAGTAGGAACCAGTATAAACTAGTATGGACTGGTACAAACCAGTACGGACCAATACAGACCTGTATAAACCAGTAGGGACCGGTATAAACTAGTATGGACTGGTACAAACCAGTACGGACCAATACAGACCAGTATAAACCAGTAGGGACCGGTATAAACTAGTATGGAGCGGTACAAACCAGTACGGACCAATACAGACCAGTATAAACCAGTAGGGACCGGTATAAACTAGTATGGACCGGTACAAACCAGTATGGATAAGTACAAACCAGTACAGACTGGTTGTTAACTGGATTTCAACTGGTTTTGAACTGGTTTGAACTGGTTTTACCTGGGGTATTACTGACTTTAAGTGGTTGTAACTGATTTTGAACTGGTTTGAACTGGTTTTGAACTGGTTTGAACTGCTTTTAAGTGCTTTTGAGCTGGTTTTGAACTGGTTTTGAATTGGGGTTTTACTGGTTTTAACTGGATTTGAACTGGTTTTAACTGGTTTTAACTGGTACTTCAGTGGTTTTAACTGGTTTTGAACTGGTTTGAACTGGTTTTGAACTGGTTTGAACTGTTTCTTAACTGTGATTTTAGTGGGTATAATTGGTTTGAACTGGTTTTGAACTGGGATTTTACTGGTTTTAAGTGGTTTGAACTGGTTTTAACTGGTACTTAAGTGGTTTTGAACTGGTTTTGAACTGGGATTTTACTGGTTTTAAGTGGTTTGAACTGGTACTTAAGTGGTTTGAACTGGTTTTGAAGTGGTTTTAAGTGGGATTTAACTGGGACTGTACTGGTTTGAACTGGTTTTGAGCTGTTTTTAACTGGTATTTTGGTGGTTTTAGGTGGTTTTGAACTGGGATTTTACTGGTTTGAAGTGGATTTGAACTGGTTTTAAGTGGTTTTGAACTAGTTTGAACTGGTTTTGAACTGGTTTGAAGTGTTTCTTAACTGTGATTTTAGTGGGTTTAATTGGTTTGAACTGGTTTTGAACTGGGATTTTACTGGTTCTAAGTGGTTTGAACTGGTTTTGAACTGGTTTTGAACTGGTTTTGAACTGGGATTTTACTGGTTTTAAGTGGTTTTAGCTGGTACTGAAGTGGTTTGAACTGGTTTTGAAGTGGTTTTAAGTGGGATTTAACTGGGACTGTACTGGTTTGAACTGGTTTTGAGCTGTTTTTAACTGGTATTTTGGTGGTTTTAGCTGGTTTTGAACTGGGATTTTACAGGTTTTAACTGGATTTGAACTGGTTTTAAGTGGTTTTGAACTGGTTTGAACTGGTTTTGAACTGGTTTGAACGGTTTCTTAACTGTGATTTTAGTGGGTTTAATTGGTTTTAACTGGTTTTGAACTGGTTTTAAGTGGGATTTAACTGGGACTGTACTGGTTTTAACTGGTTTTAACTGGTTTTAACTGGTATTTCAGCAGTTTTAGCTGGTTTTTAACTGGGGTTTTACTGGTTTTAACTGGATTTGAAGTGGCTTTAACTGGTTTTAAGTGGTTTTGAACTAGTTTGAACTGGTTTTGAAGTGGTTTGAACTGTTTCTTAACTGATTTTAGTGGGTTTAACTGGTTTGAACTGGTTTTGAACTGGGATTTTACTGGTTTTAAGTGGTTTTAACTGGTTTTGAACTGGTTTGAAGTGGTTTTGAACTGGTTTTAAGTGGGATTTAACTGGGACTGTACTGGTTTGAACTGGTTTTGAGCTGTTTTTAACTGGTATTTTGGTGGTTTTAGCTGGTTTTGAACTGGGATTTTACTGGTTTGAAGTGGATTTGAAGTGGCTTTAACTGGTTTTAAGTGGTTTTGAACTAGTTTGAACTGGTTTTGAACTGGTTTGAACGGTTTCTTAACTGATTTTAGTGGGTTTAATTGGTTTGAACTGGTTTTGAACTGGGATTTTACTGGTTTTAAGTGGTTTTAGCTGGTACTTAAGTGGTTTGAACTGGTTTTGAACTGGTTTGAACTGGTTTTGAAGTGGTTTTAAGTGGGATTTAACTGGGACTGTACTGGTTTGAACTGGTTTCGAGCTGTTTTTAACTGGTATTTTGGTGGTTTTAGCTGGTTTTGAACTGGGATTTTACAGGTTTTAACTGGATTTGAACTGGTTTTAAGTGGTTTTGAACTGGTTTGAACTGGTTTTGAACTGGTTTGAACGGTTTCTTAACTGTGATTTTAGTGGGTTTAATTGGTTTAACTGGTTTTGAACTGGTTTTAAGTGGGATTTAACTGGGACTGTACTGGTTTTAACTGGTTTTAACTGGTTTTAACTGGTATTTCAGCAGTTTTAGCTGGTTTTTAACTGGGGTTTTACTGGTTTTAACTGGATTTGAAGTGGCTTTAACTGGTTTTAAGTGGTTTTGAACTAGTTTGAACTGGTTTTGAAGTGGTTTGAACTGTTTCTTAACTGATTTTAGTGGGTTTAATTGGTTTGAACTGGTTTTGAACTGGGATTTTACTGGTTTTAAGTGGTTTTAGCTGGTACTTAAGTGGTTTGAACTGGTTTTGAACTGGTTTGAACTGGTTTTGAACTGGTTTTAAGTGGGATTTAACTGGGACTGTACTGGTTTGAACTGGTTTTGAGCTGTTTTTAACTGGTATTTTGGTGGGTTTAGGTGGTTTTGAACTGGGATTTTACAGGTTTTAACTGGATTTGAACTGGTTTTAAGTGGTTTTGAACTAGTTTGAACTGGTTTAGAACTGGTTTGAACTGTTTCTTAACTGATTTTAGTGGGTTTAATTGGTTTGAACTGGTTTTGAACTGGGATTTTACTGGTTTTAAGTGGTTTGAACTGGTACTGAAGTGGTTTGAACTGGTTTTGAACTGGTTTTAAGTGGGTTTTAGCTGGTACTGAAGTGGTTTGAACTGGTTTTGAGCTGTTTTTAACTGGTATTTCAGCGGTTTTAGGTGGTTTTTAACTGGGATTTTACTGGTTTGAACTGGTTTTACCTGGTTTTAAGTGGTACTTAAGTGGTTCGAACCGGTTCGGACTGGTTCGAACCGGTTTGGACTGGTTCCCAGGCCAACTGCATCGACTCGACGGCGCCGGCCGAGGCCGTGTTCGCGGGCGAGGTGAAGAAGATGACGGCCGAGAGGATGAAGCCGCAGGAGCAGCTGACCCTGGAGCCCTACGAGAGGGACCACGCCGTGGTGGTCGGCGTCTACCGGTGACTGGGACCTACTGGGAGGGACTGGGACCGACTGGGAGGGACTGGGACCGACTGGGAGGGGATTGCGGGAAAAAACCCGGGAGTTTTAGGGGGAAAAGCGGCGATTTTAGGGGTTCAAAAGGGACTTTAGGGGGTAAAAATGGGACTGGGAGGGACTGGGAGGGACTGGGAGTGTACTGGGATATACTGGGATGGACTGGAAGGGCACTGCGATGAACTGGGAGTGTACTGGGATATACTGGGATGGACTGGGAGGGCACTGGGATGAACTGGGAGTGTACTGGGATATACTGGGATGGACTGGGAGGGCACTGGGATGAACTGGGAGTGTACTGGGATATACTGTGAGGGCATTGGGATATACTGGGGCGGCACTGGGATGAACTGGGAGGGACTGAGAGGGCACTGGGATGTACTGGGAGTGCAGTGGGATATACTGGGAGGGACTGGGATATACTGGGAGGCACTGGGATGTACTGGGAGTGCACTGGGATATACTGGGAGGCACTGGGATATACTGGGAGGCACTGGGATGTACTGGGAGTGCACTGGGATATACTGGGAGGCACTGGGAGGGACTGGGAGTGCACTGGGATATACTGGGAGGCACTGGGATATACTGGGAGTGTACTGGGATATACTGGGAGGCACTGGGATGTACTGGGATGTACTGGGAGGGACTGGGAGTGTACTGTACTGGGATATACTGGGAGTGCACTGGGATATACTGGAAGGGACTGGGATATAGTGGGAGTGTACTAGGATATACTGAGAGGGACTGGGAGGGCACTGGGATGTACTGGGATGAACTGGGATATACTGGGAGACACTGGGACATACTAGGAAGGATTGGGATATACTGGGAGTGTACTGGGATATACTGGGAGTGTACTGGGATGAACTGGGAGGGACTGGGAGGGTGCTGGGGGTGTAACTGGTCTGTACTGGGATGTACTGGGGGGTGACTGGGATGCACTGGGAGGGCACTGGGGGTGTAACTGGTCCATACTGGGAGGTACTGGGGGTGTAACTGGGAGGGCCCTGGAGGTGTAACTGGTTTGTACTGGGATGTACTGGGGGGTGACTGGGATGCACTGGGAGGGCACTGGGGGTGTAACTGGTCCATACTGGGAGGTACTGGGGGTGTAACTGAGAGGGCCCTGGAGGTGTAACTGGTCCGTACTGGTCCGCACTGGTCTGTACTGGTTAATACTGGCCCATACTGGTCCATACTGGTCACTCACTGCCCCTCTCTCCCTCCAGGCCCCCTCCCAAGGAGAAGTGACGTCATCAAACCTCCAGCCCAGCAGGGGGCGCCAGCATCGGGGGCGTGGCCTAACCCGGAAGTCAACGCCGGTAGCCCGGAAGTGGGCGTGGCCTAACCCGGAAGTGGCCCCGGACTCGGATTTGGGGCGAATTTGGGGCTTTTTGGGGGTGGGGGGAGGGGCCCGGGGGGGGGGTTTGGTAATTAAAGACAAACTCGATCAATTGGCGTCGTTAATTAATTAATTCCGGCTTAATGAGTGGGTTGGGGGTGGTTAATGAGGGTTAATTAATAAGATTGCTAATTAATTAACGGCTATGAACTGCAGGTAATTAACTCGCTTCGGTTAATTGGGGCTAATTGAGGACTGTAAAGGATGAATTAATTCCTGGGCATGCTAATTACTGGACTAATTAATTAGTGGCGCAGGTTCTTAATTAATTGGGTTTAATTAATTAGGGGGGTAATTAATTACTGGCGGGGTGAGCAACAGTGGGCATTAATTGGGGTTCATGTATTTAATTAATTAAGCGGGGGTTTAATTAGTTCTGGGCTAATTAAGGGCGGGATTGGGTTTCTAATTAATTTGGGGGCTTAATTAACGACCAGGAGCCGTTAATTAGCTGCCGGCTTAATTGGTGTTTTAATTACTCGGCGATCCTGGGCGTTCATTAAGGGGCAGCTCCAATTAATGAGCGGGATTAATTCCCAGCTGTTAATGAGGAGGGGAATTAATTACTGGGGCTTAATTAATTATTGGGGGCGATTAATTAGTGTTAATTAATCGCTGTTGTGTTAATTGATCACTGGGGAGGGCCGGTGAGTTAATTAATTAATGAGTTAATTAGTTGATTAATTAACTGGGGGCTGGGTTAATTAATTAATTAATTGTTGGGGTGATTAATTAATGGGAGGGGTAATTAGGGGGACATTAAAGCCTCCGGGGGGGGGGGGACTGGGAGCAACTGGGAGGGGACTGGGAGGAACTGGGAGGGAAGCGGGAGTTACTGGGATGAACTGGGAGCACTGGGAGGGGTTACTGGGAGGAACTGGGAGGGGACTGGGATGAACTGGGAGGGCACTGGGAGGGGTAACTGGGGGTTACTGGGAGCAACTGGGGGGTTACTGGGATGAGCTGGGAGTGACTGGGAGGGCACTGGGAGGGACTGGGAAGGAACTGGGGGTTACTGGGAGCACTGGGGAGGAACTGGGAGGGAACTGGGAGCACTGGGGGGTTACTGGGATGAACTGGGAGGGTGCTGGGGGATGAACCGGGGGTTACTGGGATGAACCGGGGGTTACTGGGATGAACTGGGAGAGGACAGGGATGAACTGGGAGGGAACTGGGATGAACTGGGAGGGAACTGGGAGCAACTGGGATGAACTGGAAGCACTAGGGGGTTAATGGGAGGGAAGCGGGGGTTACTGGGATGAACTGGGAGTGACTGGGAGGGAACTGGGAGCACTAGGAGGGGTTACTGGGATGAACTGGGAGGGGACTGGCAGCAACTGGGATGAACTGGGAGCGACTGGGAGGGGTCTGGGAGGAACTGGAAGCACTGGGAGGGTTACTGGGAGCACTGGGAGGGGTTACTGGGATGAACTGGGAGCAACTGGGAGGGGATTGGGATGAACTGGGGGGTTACTGGGATCAACTGGGAGCGACTGGAGGGAACTGGGAGCAACTGGGAGGGGTAACTGGGGGTTACTGGGAGCAACTGGGAGGGGACTGGGATGAGCTGGGAGTGACTGGGGCGTGAACTGGGAGCACTGGGAGGGACTGGGAAGGAACCGGGGGTTACTGGGAGCAACTGGGGGGGAACTGGGAGGGAACTGGGAGCACTGGGGGGTTACTGGGAGGGAAAGGGGGGTTACTGGGATGAACTGGGAGGGAACTGGGAGCACTGGGAGGGGTTATTGGGAGGAACTGGGAGGGGACTGGGATGGACTGGGAGGGACTGGGAGGAACTGGGAGGGGACTGGGATGGACTGGGAGGGACTGGGAGGGACTGGGATGAACAGAGAGCAACTGGGGGGTTACTGGGATGAACTGGGAGCAACTGGGAGGGACTGGGAAGGAACCGGGGGTTACTGGGAGCACTGGGAGGGGTTACTGGTCTGAACTGGTCTGAACTGGGATGAACTGGGATGAACTGGGAGGCTCCCAGTTTAATGGGCCCCGAAGGTGCTGACTCAGCCCAGCCCCTCCCAGTCCCTCCCAGTTTGGGACTGGAGCCAACTGGGATTGCCTGGGAACTGGGAGGACCCGTCCGGCCCCGGGGCAAACTGGGAGGGACTGGGAGGGACTGGGGGCAACTGGGGGCAACTGGAAGGGAGCCAAGTGTAACTGGGAGGAACTGGGAGGGGAGCAGGGGGGACTGGGAGGGACTGGGAGGGAGCTGAGGGGAACTGGGAGGCACTGGGAGCAACTGGAATGAACAGGGAGGGGACTGGGGGTGAACTGGGAGGGAGCTGAGGGGAACTGGGATGAACTGGGCTGAACTGGGATTGGACTGGGGGGCACTGGGAGGTAACTGGGATGAACTGGGAGAGGATTAGGGGTAACTGGGAGGGACTGGGACGTAACTGGGATGAACTGGGTTAGGGGTAACTGGGAGGCACTGGGGGTAACTGGGCTGAACTGGGCTGAACTGGGATTGGACTGGGGGGCACTGGGGGGTAACCAGGCTGAACTGGGAGAGGGTTAGGGGTAACTGGGAGGGACTGGGAGGTAACTGGGATGAACTGGGTTAGGGGTAACTGGGAGGCACTGGGGGTAACTGGGCTGAACTGGGAGAGGATTAGGGGTAACTGGGCTGAACTGGGAGGCACTGGGGGGTAACTGGGAGGGACGGGGGGTAACTGGGATGAACTGGGATTGGCCTGGGGGGTACTGGGATTGAACTGGGCTGGACTGGGCTGAACTGGGCTGAACTGGGATTGGACTGGGCTGGACTGGGCTGAACTGGGCTGAGCTGGGATTGAACTGGGCTGAACTGGGCTGAACTGGGCTGAACTGGGATTGAACTGGGCTGGACTGGGCTGAACTGGGCTGAACTGGGATTGGACTGGGCTGGACTGGGCTGAACTGGGCTGAACTGGGATTGAACTGGGCTGAACTGGGCTGAACTGGGCTGAACTGGGCTGAACTGGGATTGAACTGGGGTGAACTGGGCTGAACGGGGAGCTGCTGCCGTCAGTCAGGAGCCAATCCCGGCCCAGAACCCCCAAATCCCAAATTTTGGGGTCAATTCCCAGATTTTGGGGTCAATTTCCCCATTTTGGGGTCAAATCCCCCCTTTTTGGGGTCAATTCCCAAATTTTGGGGTCAATTCCCAAATTTTGGGGCCAATTCCCAGATTTTGGGGTCAATTTCCCCATTTTGGGGTCAAATTCCCCCTTTTTGGGGTCAATTCCCAAATTTTGGGGCTAATTCCCAAATTTTGGGGCTAATTCCCAAATTTTGGGGTCAATTCCCAGATTTTTGGGGTCAATTCCCCCTTTTTGGGGTCAATTCCCAAATTTTGGGGCTAATTCCCAAATTTTGGGGCCAATTCCCAGATTTTGGGGTCAATTCCCAGATTTTGGGGTCAATTCCCAAATTTTGGGGTCAATTCCCCCTTTTTGGGGTCAATTCCCAAATTTTGGGGCCAATTCCCAAATTTTGGGGTCAATTTCCCTTTTTTGGGGTCAATTCCCAGATTATGGGGTCAATTCCCCCTTTTTGGGGTCAATTCCCAAATTTTGGGGTCAATTCCCAGATTTTGGGGTCAATTCCCAAATTTTGGGGCCAATTCCCAGATTTTGGGGTCAATTCCCAAATTTTGGGCGCAATTCCCAAATTTTGGGGTCAATTCCCAAATTTTGGGGTCAATTCCCAGATTTTGGGGCTAATTCCCAGATTTTGGGGTCAATTCCCAAATTTTGGGGTCGATTCCCCCTTTTTGGGGCCAATTCCCAAATTTTGGGGCCAATTCCCAGATTTTGGGGTCAATTCCCAGATTTTGGGGTCGATTCCCCCTTTTTGGGGTCAATTCCCAAATTTTGGGGCTAATTCCCAAATTTTGGGGCCAATTCCCAGATTTTGGGGTCAATTCCCAGATTTTGGGGTCAATTCCCAAATTTTGGGGTCAATTCCCCCTTTTTGGGGTCAATTCCCAAATTTTGGGGCCAATTCCCAAATTTTGGGGTCAATTCCCAGGTTTTGGGGCCAATTCCCAGATTTTGGGGTCAAATCCCCACTTTTAGGGGCCAATTCCCAGATTTTGGGGCCAACTCCCAGATTTTGGGGTCAATTCCCCCTTTTGGGGGTCAATTCCCAAATTTTGGGGTCAATTCCCAAATTTTGGGGTCAATTCCCAGATTTTTGGGGCCAATTCCCAGATTTTGGGGTCGATTCCCCCTTTTTGGGGTCAATTCCCAAATTTTGGGCCCAATTCCCAAATTTTGGGGTCAATTCCCAGATTTTGGGGTCAATTCCCCCTTTTGGGGGTCAATTCCCAAATTTTGGGGCCAATTCCCAAATTTTGGGGTCAATTCCCAGGTTTTGGGGCCAATTCCCAGATTTTGGGGTCAAATCCCCCCTTTTAGGGGCCAATTCCCAGATTTTGGGGCCAATTCCCAGATTTTGGGGTCAATTCCCCCTTTTGGGGGTCAATTCCCAAATTTTGGGGTCAATTCCCAGATTTTGGGGTCAATTCCCAGATTTTGGGGTCGATTCCCCCTTTTTGGGGTCAATTCCCCAATTTTGGGGCTATTTCCCAGATTTTGGGGCCAATTCCCAGATTTTGGGGTCAATTCCCCCTTTTTGGGGTCAATTCCCAAATTTTGGGGTCAATTCCCAAATTTTGGGGCCAATTCCCAGATTTTGGGGTCGATTCCCCCTTTTTGGGGTCGATTCCCAGAATTTGGGGTCAATTCCCAGATTTTGGGGTTGATTCCCCCTTTTTGGGGTCAATTCCCCAATTTTGGTGCCAATTCCCAGATTTTGGGGTCAATTCCCAGATTTTTGGGGTCAATTCCCAGATTTTGGGGTCAATTCTCAGAATTTGGGGTCAATTCCCCCTTTTTGGGGTCGATTCCCAGATTTTGGGGTCGATTCCCCCTTTTTGGGGCCAATCCCAGCACATCCGGAGCTTCCCAAGTCCTGAACCCCCAAATTTGGGGATTTCTCCCATTTTTAGGATTTTTCTCCCCATTTTTTTGGGATTTCTCCCATTTTTTAGGATTTTTCTCCCATTTTTCTGGGATTTCTCCCCTTTTTTGGGATTTCTCCCATTTTCTAGGATTTTTTCCCTCCTGTTTTTGGGGATTTCTCCCATTTTTTTCTGGGATTTCTCCCCTTTTTTGGGATTTCTCCCATTTCTTAGGATTTTTTCCCCTTTTTGGGGGATTTCTCCCATTTTTCAGGATTCCCGCCCCATTTTTTTAGGATTTCCTCCATTTTTATTGGATTTCCCCCGGTTTTTTTAGGATTTCTCTTATTTCTTTAGATTTTTTCCCATTTTTTAGGATTCTTCCCATTTTTTCTGGGATTCCTCCCATTTTTTTAAGGATCTCTCCCATTTTTCTGGAATCTCTCCCATTTTTTCTCCGATTTCTCCCATTTTTCAGGATTCCCGCCCCATTTTTTTAGGATTTCTCCCCTTTTCTTAGGATTTCCCCCATTTTTTTATGATTTCCCCAATTTTTTTAGGATTTCCCCCCTTTTTTTAGGATCTCCCCCATTTTTTTACAATTTCTCCCATTTTATTTAGGATTTCTCCAATTTTTCTGGGATCTCTCCCATTTTTTTAGGATTTCCCCCATTTTTTTAGGATTTCTCCAATTTTTCTGGGATTTCTCCAAATTTTTTAGGATTTCTCCCATTTTTTCTGTGCTCTCTCCCATTTTTTTTTAGGATCTCCCCCATTTTTTTTAGGATTTCTCCATTTCTTTAGGATTTTCCCAATTTTTTAGGATTTCTCCCATTTTTTAGGATTTATCCCATTTTTTCTGTGCTCTCTCCCATTTTTTTAGGATTTTCCCCATTTTTATCAGATTTCCCCCATTTTTATCGGATTTCCCCCATTTTTATCGGATTTCCCCCATTTTTTTTAGGATTTCTCCAATTTTTCTGGGATTTCTCCCATTTTTTTAGGATTTCCCCCATTTTTTAGGATTTCCCCCATATTTTTTACAATTTCTCCCATTTTCTTTAGGATTTCCCCCATTTTTCTAGTATTTCTCCCATTTTTTAGGATCTCCTCCATTTCTTTAGGATTTCCCCCATTTTTATCGGATTTCCCCCATTTTTATCGGATTTCCCCCATTTTTTTAGGATCTCTCCCATTTTTTTAGGATCTCCCCCATTTTTTTAGGATTTCCCCCATTTTCTTTAGGATTTCTCCATTTTTTTTAGGATCTCCCCCATTTTCTTTAGGATTTCTCCATTTTTTTTAGGATTTCCCCCATTTTTATCGGATTTCCCCCATTTCTTTAGGGTTTCCCCCATTTTTTTTAGGATCTCCCCCATTTTTTTAGGATTTCCCCCATTTTTGGGGGATTTCTCAATTTTTTTAGGATTTCTCCCATTTCTTTAGGATTTCTCCCATTTTTTAGGCTCTCTCCCCTTTTTTTAGGATTTCTCCCATTTTATTTAGTATTTCTCCAATTTTTCTGGGATTTCTCCCCTTTTTTTAGGATTTCTCCCATTTTTTTTTAGGATCTCCCCCATTTTTTTTAGGATTTCTCCATTTCTTTAGGATTTCCCCCATTTTTTAGGATTTCTCCCATTTTTTCTGTGCTCTCTCCCATTTTTTTAGGATTTTCCCCATTTTTATCGGATCTCCCCCATTTTTCTGGGATTTCCCCCATTTTTTTAGGATTTCCCCCATTTTTTAGGATTTCCCCCATTTCTTTAGGGTTCCCCCCATTTCTTTAGGATCTCCCCCATTTTTTTTAGGATTTCTCCCATTTTTCTGGAATCTCTCCCATTTTTTTAGGATTTCCCCCATTTTTTTTAGGATTTCTCCCATTTTTATCGGATTCCCCCCATTTCTTTAGGATTTCTCCCATTTTTTAGGATCTCCCCCATTTTTTTTAGGATTTCCCCCATTTTTTAGGATTTCTCCCATTTTTTTTTAGGATCTCCCCCATTTTTTTTAGGATTTCTCCATTTCTTTAGGATTTCCCCCATTTTTTAGGATTTCTCCCATTTTTTAGGATCTCCCCCATTTTTTTTAGGATTTCCCCCATTTTTTAGGATTTCCCCCATTTTTGTAGGATTTCCCCCATTTTTTTTAGGATTTCCCCCATTTTTTAGGATTTCCCCATTTCTTTAGGGTTCCCCCCATTTCTTTAGGATCTCCCCCATTTCTTTAGGATCTCCCCCATTTTCTTTAGGGTTTCTCCATTTTTATCGGATTTCCCTCATTTTTTAGCCTCTCTCCCATTTTTTGGCCTCCCTCCCCCTTTCCCACCGCCCCCTCTCCATTTCCGCCTCCCATTCCCACTTTTCCGCGCCGGCTCCCGGGAATTCCCGGCTCCCACCCCCGGCAGGAGCCGGAAGGGTTTTTTGGGATTAAAGGCGAAGGCGTTGGAGCCGCTTCCTCCTTCCCGAGCAATCCCGGGAGCGGGGACAGGACCCGACGCGCCCGGTAGGAATTCCGGGATCAGGAATTCCGGGAGAGCAGGAATTCCGGGGGGGGAGGGGGTTTGGGGAGGGGGGGAGGGAATCCCAGAGGGAATTCGGAAGGATCCGGAGGGAATTCCCGCTTTTCCACGGCGACTTCGGGGCTTCTCGGCGGGAATTTTGGGGGATCCCGAGGGAATTTCGGGGTTTTCCGAGGGAATTTCGGGGATCCCGAGGGAATTTCGGGGGATCCTGAGGGGATTTGGGAGATCCCGAGGGAATTTCGGGGCTCCCAAAGGGGATTTCGGGGCTTCTAGGGGAGATTGGAGGGATTCCGAGGGAACTTTGGGGCTCCCAGAGGGAATTTCGGGGTTTTCCGAGGGAATTTTGGGGCTCCCAGAGGGAATTTCGGGGTTTTCCGAGGGGATTTGGGGGATCCCGAGGGGATTTGGGGGATCCAGAGGGAACCTGGGGTTCCCAGGTGGAATTCTGGGGGATCCCCAGGGAATTTCGGGCGATCCTGAGGGGATCGGGGGGGTTCCCAGAGGGAATTTCGGGCTTTTCCGAAGGAATTTTGGGCAGTTCTGGGGAATTTTGGCGACCCCGAGGGAATTTTGGGGTTTCCCGGAGGGAATTTGGGGCATCCCGAGGGCATTTTTGAAGGATCCCAAAGGAATTTTGGGGCTTTCCGAGGGAATTTTGGGCTTCCCCAGGGAATTTTGGGGCTTTCCGAGGGAATTTTGGGCTCCCGGAGGGAATTTTGGGCTTCCCCAGGGAATTTTGAGGCTCCCGAAGGGATTTTTGGAGCTCCGGGAAGATCCCGAGGGGAATTTCGGCGCTTCCCGGTTGGAATTTTGGCCCTTTCCCATCGGGAATTCGCCGGTTCCGGCGCTTCCCTGGCTCCCGGAATTCCCGTTCCCGTCCCTCCCCTCCCCCTTTCCCGGCTCCCTCCTCCCCTCCCCCCCCTTTCCCCTCCCCCACTCCCGGAATTCCCGCTTTTCCCTTTCCCCTCCTTCTTTTTTTCTTTTTCCCCCCTTTTTCCCCAAATTTCCCCCCTTTCCCCCAAATTTCCCCCAAATTCCCCCTTTTTCCCCAAATTTCCCCCTTTTTACCGGAATTTCCTCCCTTTTCCCCCTTTTTCTCCTCAATTTTTCCTCCATTTTCCCCCCTTTCCACCTTTTCCCCCAAATTCCTCCCCTTTTCCCCCAAATTCCCCCCTTTTCCCCCATTTTTCTCCCTTTTCCCCCAAATTTCCCCCTTTTCCCCTGAATTTCCTCCCTTTTCCCCCTTTTCCTCCTCAATTTTTCCATTTTTCCCCCAAATTCCCCCCTTTTTCCCCAAATTTCCCCCTTTTTTACCTGAGTTTCCTCCTTTTCCTCCTCAATTTTTCCTCCATTTTTCCCCTTTTCCCCCTTTTCCCCCAAATTCCCCCCTTTCCCCTTTTTCCCCCTTCTCCTCCTCAATTTTTCCATTTTTTCCCCAAATTTCCCCCTTTTTTACCCGAATTTCCTCCTTTCCCCCTTTTCCTCCTCAATTTTTCCTCCATTTCTCCCCTTTTCCCCCTTTTTTCCCCAAATTTCCCCCCCTTTTCCCCCATTTTTCTCCCTTTTCCCCCAAATTTCCCCCTTTTTTACCCGAATTCCCTCCTTTTCCCCCTTTTCCTCCTCAATTTTTCCTCCATTTCTCCCCTTTTCCCCCTTTTTCCCCATTTTCCCCCCTTTTCCCCCATTTTTCTCCCTTTCCCCCAAATTTCCCCCTTTTTTACCTGAATTTCCTCCTTTCCCCCTTCTCCTCCTCAATTTTTCCTCCATTTTCCCCCAAATTTCCCCCTTTTTCCCCAAATTTTCCCCCTTCCCCCCCCTTTCCCCCCTTTTCCTCCTCAATTTTTCCATTTTTTCACTTTTTTCCTCCATTTCCCCCCCTTTTCCCCCAAATTTCCCTATTTCCCCCCTTCCCCCCCTTTTCCTCCTCAATTTTTCCTCCATTTTTTCCCTTTTCCCCCAAATTTTCCTCTTTTCCCCCATTTTTTCCTCCCCTTTCCCGAATTTCCCCCTTTTTTCCCCTCCCCCCTTTCCCCTCTTTTTCACCTCGATTTTCCCTCGATTTTCCCCATTTTCCCCATTTTTCCTCCCATTTTCCCCCTTTTCTCCTGAAATTCCACTTTTTTCCCACCTTTCCCCTCCTTTCCCCCTTTTCTTCCTCCTTTTCCCCCTTTTTCCCCTTTTCCCTCCTTTATTCCCCATTTTTCCCCCCTTTCCCCCTTCATTCCCTTCTCTCCTCTCCCAAATTTCCCATTTTCCCCCCAAAATTCCCATTTTCCCCCCAGATTTCCTGGTTTTCCCAGAAAATTCCCATTTCCCCCCAAAATTCCCATTTTTCCCCCAAAATTCCCATTTTTCCCCCCAAATTTCCCATTTCCCCCCCAAAATTCCCATTTTTCCCCCCAAATTTCCCATTTCCCCTCAAAATTCCCATTTTCCCCCCCAAATTCCCATTTTCCCCCCCAAATTCCCATTTTTCCCCCCAAATTTCCCATTTTCCCCCCAAATTTCCCATTT